>NC_045452.1:57432294-57581344 GCF_002776525.5 Piliocolobus tephrosceles | reverse complement strand
TGTGTGATGTTCCCCTTCCCGAGTCCAAGTGAGCTCATTGTTCAGTTCCCACCTATGAGTGAGAACATGCGGTGTTTGGTTTTCTCTTCTTGTGATAATTTGCTAAGAATGATGGTTTCCAGCTGCATCCATGTCTCTACAAAGGACGCAAACTCATCCTTTTTTATGGCTGCATAGTATTCCATGGTGTATATGTGCCACATTTTCTTAATCCAGTCTGTCACTGATGGACATTTGGGTTGATTCCAAGTCTTTGCTATTGTGAATAGTGCCGCAATAAACATACGTGTGCATGTGTCTTTGTAGTAGCATAATTTATAATCCTTTGGGTATATACCCAGTAGTGGGATGGCTGGGTCATATGGTACATCTAGTTCTAGGTCCTTGAGGAATCGCCATACTGTTTTCCATAATGGTTGAACTAGTTTACAATCCCACCAACAGTGTAAAAGTGTTCCTATTTCTCCACATCCTCTCCAACACCTGTTGTTTCCTGATTTTTTAATGATTGCCATTCTAACTGGTGTGAGATGGTATCTCATTGTGGTTTTGATTTGCATTTCTCTGATGGCCAGTGATGATGAGCATTTTTTCATGTGTCTGTTGGCTGTATGAATGTCTTCTTTTGAGAAATGTCTGTTCATATCCTTTCCCCACTTTTGGATGGGGTTGTTTGTTTTTTTCTTGTATATTTGTTTGAGTTCTTTGTAGATTCTGGAAATGAGCCCTTTGTCAGATGAGTAGATTGCAAAAATTTTCTCCCATTCTGTAGGTTGCCTGTTCACTCTGATGGTAGTTTCTTTTGCTGTGCAGAAGCTCTTTAGTTTAATGAGATCCCATTTGTCAATTTTGGCTTTTGCTGCCGTTGCTTTTGGTGTTTTAGACATGAAGTCCTTGCCCATGCCTATGTCCTGAATGGTACTACCTAGATTTTCTTCTAGGGTTTTTATGGTATTAGGTCTAACATTTAAGTCTCTAATCCATCTTGAATTAATCTTCGTATAAGGAGTAAGGAAAGGATCCAGTTTCAGCTTTCTACTTATGGCTAGCCAATTTTCCCAGCACCATTTATTAAATAGGGAATCCTTTCCCCATTTCTTGTTTTTCTCAGGTTTGTCAAATATCAGATGGTTGTAGATGTGTGGCATTATTTCTGAAGGCTCCGTTCTGTTCCATTGGTCTATATCTCTGTTTTGGTACCAGTACCATGCTGTTTTGGTTACTGTAGCCTTGTAGTATAGTTTGAAGTCAGGTAGCGTGACGCCTCCGGCTTTGTCCTTTTGACTTAGGATTGTCTTGGCAATACGGGCTCTTTTTTGGTTCCATATGAACTTTAAAGCAGTTTTTTCCAATTCGGTGAAGAAACTCATTGGTAGCTTGATGGGGATGGCATTGAATCTATAAATTACCTTGGGCAGTATGACCATTTTCACAATATTGATTCTGCCTATCCATGAGCATGGTATGTTCTTCCATTTGTTTGTGTCCTCTTTGATTTCACTGAGCAGTGGTTTGTAGTTCTCCTTGAAGAGGTCCTTTACATCCCTTGTAAGTTGGATTCCTAGGTATTTTATTCTCTTTGAAGCAATTGTGAATGGAAGTTCATTCCTGATTTGGCTCTCTGCTTGTCTGTTACTGGTGTATAAGAATGCTTGTGATTTTTGCACATTAATTTTGTATCCTGAGACTTTGCTGAAGTTGCTTATCAGCTTAAGAAGATTTTGGGCTGAGACGATGGGGTTTTCTAAATACACAATCATGTCATCTGCAAACAGGGACAATTTGACTTCCTCTTTTCCTAACTGAATACCCTTGATTTCTTTCTCTTGCCTGATTGCCCTAGCCAGAACTTCCAACACTATGTTGAATAGGAGTGGTGAGAGAGGGCATCCCTGTCTTGTGCCAGTTTTCAAAGGGAACTTTTCCAGTTTTTGCCCATTCAGTATGATATTAGCTGTGGGTTTGTCATAAATAGCTCTTATTATTTTGAGGTACGTTCCATCAATACCGAATTTGTTGAGCGTTTTTAGCATGAAGGGCTGTTGAATTTTGTCAAAAGCCTTTTCTGCATCTATTGAGATAATCATGTGGTTCTTCTCTTTGGTTCTGTTGATATGCTGGATTACGTTGATTGATTTGCGAATGTTGAACCAGCCTTGCATCCCAGGGATGAAGCCCACTTGATCATGGTGGATAAGCTTTTTGATGTGCTGCTGAATCCGGTTTGCCAGGATTTTATTGAGGATTTTTGCATCGATGTTCATCAGGGAGATTGGTCTAAAATTCTCTTTTTTTTGTTGTGTCTCTGCCAGGCTTTGGTATCAGGATGATGCTGGCCTCATAAAATGAGTTAGGGAGGATTCCCTCTTTTTCTATTGATTGGAATAGTTTCAGAAGGAATGGTACCAGCTCCTCCTTGTACCTCTGGTAGAATTCAGCTGTGAATCCATCTGGTCCTGGGCTTTTTTTGGTGGGCAGGCTATTAATTGTTGCCTCAATTTCAGAGGCTGCTATTGGTCTATTCAGGGATTCAACTTCTTCCTGGTTTAGTCTTGGAAGAGTGTACGCGTCCAGGAAATTATCCATTTCTTCTAGATTTTCTAGTTGATTTGCGTAGAGGTGTTTATAGTATTCTCTGATGGTAGTTTGTATTTCTGTGGGGTCGGTGGTGATATCCCCTTTATCATTTTTTATTGCATCTATTTGATTCCTCTCTCTTTTCTTCTTTATTAATCTTGCTAGCGGTCTGTCAATTTTGTTGATCTTTTCAAAAAACCAACTCCTGGATTCATTGATTTTTTGGAGGGTTTTTTGTGTCTCTATCTCCTTCAGTTCTGCTCTGATCTTAGTTATTTCTTGCCTTCTGCTAGCTTTTGAATGTGTTTGCTCTTGCCTCTCTAGTTCTTTTAATTGTGATGTTAGAGTGTCAATTTTAGATCTTTCCTGCTTTCTCTTGTGGGCACTTAGTGCTATAAATTTCCCTCTACATACTGCTTTAAATGTGTCCCAGAGATTCTGGTATGTTGTATCTTTGTTCTCATTGGATTCAAAGAACATCTTTATTTCTGCTTTCATTTCGTTATGTACCCAGTAGTCATTCAGGAGCAGGTTGTTCAGTTTCCATGTAGTTGAGCGGTTTTGATTGAATTTCTTAGTCCTGAGTTCTAGTTTGATTGCACTGTGGTCAGAGAGACAGTTTGTTATAATTTCTGTTCTTTTACATTTGCTGAGGAGTGCTTTACTTCCAATTATGTGGTCAATTTTGGAATAAGTGTGATGTGGTGCTGAGAAGAATGTATATTCTGTTGACTTGGGGTGGAGAGTTCTATAGATGTCTATTAGGTCTGCTTGGTGCAGAGATGAGTTCAATTCCTGGATATCCTTGTTAACTTTCTGTCTCGTTGATCTGTCTAATGTTGACAGTGGAGTGTTGAAGTCTCCCATTATTATTGTATGGGAGTCTAAGTCTCTTTGTAAGTCTCTAAGGACTTGCTTTATGAATCTGGGTGCTCCTGTATTGGGTGCATATATATTTAGGATAGTTAGCTCTTCCTGTTGGATTGATCCCTTTACCATTATGTAATGGCCTTCTTTGTCTCTTTTGATCTTTGATGGTTTAAAGTCTGTTTATCAGAGACTAGGATTGCAACCCCTGCTTTTTTTTGTTCTCCATTTGCTTGGTAGATCTTCCTCCATCCTTTTATTTTGAGCCTATGTATGTCTCTGCATGTGAGATGGGTCTCCTGAAGACAGCAGACTGATGGGTCTTGACTCTTTATCCAGTTTGCCAGTCTGTGTCTTTTCATTGGAGCATTTAGTCCATTTACATTTAAGGTTAATATTGTTATGTGTGATCTTGATCCTGCCATTATGATATTAACTGGTTATTTTGCTCATTAGTTGATGCAGTTTCTTCCTAGGCTCGATGGTCTTTACATTTTGGCATGTTTTTGCAGTGGCTGGTACCGGTTGTTCCTTTCCATGTTTAGGGCTTCCTTCAGGGTCTCTTGTAAGGCAGGCCTGGTGGTGACAAAATCTCTAAGCATTTGCTTATCTGTAAAGAATTTTATTTCTCCTTCACTTATGAAACTTAGTTTGGCTGGATATGAAATTCTGGGTTTAAAATTCTTTTCTTTAAGAACGTTGAATATTGGCCCCCACTCTCTTCTGGCTTGTAGAGTTTCTGCTGAGAGATCTGCTGTCAGTCTGATGGGCTTCCCTTTGTGGGTAACCCGACCTTTCTCTCTGGCTGCCCTTAAGATTTTTTCCTTCATTTCAACTTTGGTGAATCTGGCAATTATGTGTCTTGGAGTTGCTCTTCTGGAGGAGTATCTTTGTGGCGTTCTCTGTATTTCCTGAATTTGAATGTTGGCCTGCCCTGCTAGGTTGGGGAAGTTCTCCTGGATGATATCCTGTAGAGTGTTTTCCAATTTGGTTCCATTTTCCCCCTCACTTTCAGGCACCCCAATCAGACGTAGATTTGGTCTTTTTACATAATCCCATACTTCTTGCAGGCTTTGTTCATTTCTTTTTCTTCTTTTTTCTTTTGGTTTCTCTTCTCGCTTCATTTCATTCATTTGATCCTCAATCGCTGATACTCTTTCTTCCAGTTGATCGAGTCGGTTACTGAAGCTTGTGCATTTGTCACGTATTTCTCGTGACATGGTTTTCATCTCTGTCATTTCGTTTATGACCTTCTCTGCATTAATTAGTCTAGCTGTCAATTCTTCCACTTTTTTTTCAAGATTTTTAGTTTCTTTGCGCTGGGTACGTAATTCCTCCTTTAGCTCTGAGAGGTTTGATGGACTGAAGCCTTCTTCTCTCATCTCATCAAAATCATTCTCTGACCAGCTTTGATCCGTTGCTGGCGATGGGCTGTGCTCCTTTGCAGGAGGAGATGCGCTCTTATTTTTTGAATTTCCAGCTTTTCTGCCCTGCTTTTTCCCCATCTTTGTGGTTTTATCTGTCACTGGTCTTTGATGATGGTGACGTACTGATGGGGTTTTGATTTAGGTGTCCTTCCTGTTTGATAGGTTTCCTTCTGACTGTCAGGACCCTCAGCTATAGGTCTGTTGGAGATTGCTTGAGGTCCACTCCAGACCCTGTTTGCCTGGGTATCAGCAGCAGAGGTTGCAGAAGATAGAATATTGCTGAACAGCGAGTGCACCTGTCTGATTCTTGCTTTGGAAGCTTCCTCTCAGGGGTGTACTCCACCCTGTGAGGTGTGGGGTGTCAGACTGCCCCTAGTGGGGGATGTCTCCCAGTTAGGCTACTCAGGGGTCAGTGACCCACTTGAGCAGGCAGACTGCCCCTTCTCAGATCTCAACCTCCGTGTTGGGAGATCCACTGCTCTCTTCAAAGCTGTCAGACAGAGTCGTTCGCGTTTCACAGGCTTCTACTCCTTTAGCTGAGCCCTGTCCCCAGAGGCGCAGTCTACAGAGACAGGCAGGTTTCCTTGAGCTGCTGTGAGCTCCACCCAGTTCCAGCTTCCCAGCGGCTTTAGTTACCTACTTAAGCCTCAGCGATGGCGGGCGCCCCTCCCCCAGCCTCGCTGCTGCCTTGCGGTTAGATTGCCGCAGACTGCTGTGTTAGCAAGGAGAGAGGCTCCGTGGGCGTGGGACCCTCCCGGCCAGGTGTGGGATACAATCTCCGGTGTGCCGGTGTTACAGCGCAGTATTGGGGTGGGAGTTACCCGATTTTCCAGGTGTTGTGTGTCTCAGTTCCCCTGGCTAGGAAAAGGGACTCCCTTCCCCCTCGCGCTTCCCAGGTGAGGCGATGCCTCGCCCTGCTTCAGCTCTCGCTGGTCGGGCTGCAGCAGCTGACCAGCACCGATTATCTGGCACTCCCGAGTGAGATGACCCCAGTACCTCAGTTGAAAATGCAGAAATCGCCGGTCTTCTGTGTCGCTCGCGCTGGGAGTTGGAGACTGAAGCTGCTCCTATTCGGCCATCTTGCTCCGCCCTGAAACACACTCATGGTATATATTTTGTAATTTCAATTTCCATTATTTAAAGTAAATATTTAAAGATACTTGCAAAATAATCTGATTCCACAATTGTTTTTGACAATTTTCCCTCTAATGTTGTAGTTGTGTCTTCCCTAGTGTTAACAGCGATTTTTTAGATACTCATAGAGCATGGTGTCCCAGTTGTCCTCTTATCCTAAAATACACATGAAATATGTATTATTGGATTTCTTTTTTTAATTTTTGCTTTTAAATGTTGTGGGTGCATAGTGGATGCATATATTTCTGGGTACATGAGAGGTTTTGACACAGGCCTGCAATGCATGATAATCACATCATGGAGAACGGGGTCTCCATGCCTTTAAGTATTTATCCTTTGTGTTACAAACAACCCAATTATACTATTTTAGTTATTTTTAAATGTACAATTAGGTTATTATTCATTATAGTCACTAAATAAACCAGGCACAGAAAGACAAATATCGCATGTTTTCACTTACTTGTGGAACACAAAAATCAAAACTCCTGAACTCGTGGGTTTCTAATTTTGTTGCCTTTGAAGTACAGTGAGAAACTTCTAGTCCAAAGAAATAGATCTAGAGCTGTTCCTCTCTGTTCTTCCGTCCTCTTCCCCACTAAGCACTATACTATGAACTCTGGAAATAGTCCAGCAGACAACCCAAAATGTACACTGACATGTGATAAAAAGGTGACTGGGTTAAAGAGACAAGATTGGAGAAACAACACAGTGACATGTGTATGCACACGCATGTGCGTAAGCGCACACACACAAGGAACACACACATACATGCACACACACAAGGCCACACAGATACATCATTTACCAACCTAAGCCTAGCAAGAGAGGGCAGCCCACATAAGTTCATTTCTCCCCTGAATAAATCTAAGGGTCCTTCAGACAACATCAGATATAAAGAATCAATTAGGAGCCCCCCTCCCCAGAATAAAGAAGAGGATGTAAGGGAAGCATTGTCCTTTCCCGTCAAATGTAAGACTACTTTGCAGTAAACCTCTTCGTCTATGTAGGACTAATGCTACCCTTCACTTCTGAGAGAAAGCTTGCCCGATTGGGGTAGGAAGGAAGGAGGGTTACCCCTTCCCCCCCACCTGTAGCATCCAAATCTGGGGAAGCCCCTTCAACCTCCTCAACACGAGCAGGAGAAAGTAGCATGCCAGTTGCAACCAATAAGCCGGGTAGACTGCTATGATATGAATGCTGTATCTCCACATAACTTATATGTTGAAACCTAATCCACAATGTGATGGTGTTAGGAGGTAGGGTCTAAATACCTATTACTTCCCATTAGAGATTAGTGCCCTTTTGAAATAGGTACCAGAGAGCTCCCGTGCCCCTTTCACCATGTCAGGACACAGAAACTATGACTTTTTGTGAGCCAGAAAGAGGACTCTCACCAGACAAGGAACTTGTCATCTCTTTGATCTTGGACTTTGGGGCCTTCAGAATTGTGAGAGATAATTTTGTAATAAGCCATTAAGTCTATGGTATTTTTTCTTAGAGCAGCCCTAACAGACTAACACACAGACCAAAACAAAACTGCAAAGGTTCTGAAAATTCCACTGATAGCTTGTAAAAGTAGGCCAAGACCTGTGGGCTAAACCTAAATAAGGTGACTGCCTGCAGAAATAGTAAATAGAAATAAAAGTAGTTAAATAGACCTAGAGTTTCCTAAGTGTGAAGAAATAAAACTGCCCTAGATTTCTCAGAATGTCCATAAGTCATAGTTTCCTGAGACTCTTTACACACCATGAAAGTTATATCTGCAGACATTTGTTTAATTAATTGTTTTGATCCAAAAGATAGTGCAATTTCTTCTATCTGCCTGAAGAGTTCAAATGATTCTAGCATCAATACATTCCTAGATTAAATATCCGAGGAGCTAGGAAGATTGGGGTTATCTTCTTCAATACTTACATTCCAAGGCATAATGAGGATCTTGGACCTTGGAGAGAGCTGTAGGTTATAATATCTGTGACATGAAAGCCACGTGGTGCTCATCAAAATTTTTATATATCAAAATTTTGTATATGTCAAATTTCTGAAATAAGGAGATGCTTTCAGTGGAGTAGGGACATCAATTTTTCCCCTTTATAAGCAGATACATTTTTTTCTTCTCTTTAATCTATGACAGGTATGCCCACTCATGTAGGAAAAGCTCCCATTAGCTTTCACCTTGTCTCCCTAGGGGTAAAACAAAGTCCCTTAGAAGAGCCTACTGCTTATTATATACTGTGAGGTTCTAATTGGAAATTTAACACCTGATATGGTTTGACTGTGTCCCCACCCAAATCTCATCTTGAATTCTCATGTGTTGAGGGAGAAGCCTGGTGGGAGGCAATTGAATCATGGGGTCAGGTCTTTCCAAAGGTTGGAACTTCCTAGAGACTTGTTGAAAGGCTTTGATCAAAATGCTGATAATAATATCGACAATGAAATCCAGGCTGAGGTGGTCTCAGATGGTGATGAGGAACTTGTTGGGAACTGGAGAAAACATGATGCTTATTTTGTTGTAGCAAAGGGACTAGAGACATTTTGCTCCTGCCCTAGAGATTTGTGGAACTTTGAACTTGAGAGAAATGATTTAGGGTATCTGGCAGAAGAAATTTCTAAGCAGTAAAGCATTCAAGAGGTGACTTGGGTACTGGTAAAGGCATTCAGTTTTAAAAGGGAAACAGCGCATAAAAGTTCAGAAAATTTGCAGCAGGACAGTGCAGTGGAAAAGAAAATCCCCTTTTCTGAGGAGAAATTCAAGCTGGCTGCAGAAATTTGCATGAGTAACCAGGAGCCAAATGTTAATCCCCAAGACAAAGGGGAAAATGTCTCCAGTGCATATGACTGCATATTACAAACTATTTTTTTTTTTTTCTTTTGAGACAGGGTCTCACTTTGCCACCTAGGCTGAATTGCAGTGGTGCATGATCTTGGCTCACCGCAACCTCTGCCTCCTGGGTTCAAGCAATTCTCTGGCCTCAGTCTCCTGAGTAGCTGGGACTACAGGTGCCTGCCACCATGCCCTGATAATTTGTGTAATTTTACTTTCATCATGTTGGCCAGGCTAGTCTCAAACTCCTGACCTCAGGTGATCCACCCACCTCATCCTCCCAAAGTGCTGGGATTACAGACATGAGACATCACACCCAGTTGCATGTTACAAAGTTTTGATTAATCACCATACCATGTTGATTTTCCTGTAGCTACTCGTTGTACCTGTCTTCCATTTTCAGAGAATGCAACATGAGATTCTTTGAGTTACTCCCTTTTATTCAGTAAGTTTATCAATCAGTCAGTACCTACTTCTACCTGTTTCCATTTTGACTGTAGTTTTTTCTGTGTTTAGCTCCATCAGATTGGGAGCCACTATTGTGAATCTGAAAAGGTGTGAGTGTAATGGGAAGACCACAGTAAAAGCAGAAGAGCATTATAAGACATTGCTTACCCTCAATGGCAATTCATTGAGGTAATTTAATGGCAAATAATTGAACATTCTTACATCTAACTTTTTCATTTTAAAGTGAATTACTATTATATATTTCCATCATTTAGTTTTTCCTCTAATATACTTTTTCCTAATAGAGGAAAAATTAGACTTCAGTAAAATCCTGTCTTTTTTGAATTCCAACATTTATTCTATTAGAATGTGGATTTTATTAACTATTTTTTCCCTAAGACCATGTAACATAGTGTTTTTAATAGCCTCAGGGTAAAGGCTTCAGTTTAGTTTAGTTTTTATTTCACCCTCAGACTGCTGCAAGCCATTTTTCTTAGAGTTAAAACTTCCATTCCTTTAAAGCTAATTGGCACAGACTCATAACATAATTTATAGCTACTTTTGTTGTTATGGTTTATACCAACTATGCCCTAAAGAATATTAGGATAATTCAAAGCTACAAAATAAACATCTGAAGAAGTATTGAATAGACAGAATAAATGAAAATATTTTATAGGGTATTTGAGACTAAATGAAGAGTCAGTTAAAAAACGAAAAGAGGCTATTCCAAAATGTGTAAATTGAGATAAGAAGAGTCCTTTTATAACAGAAGAAAGCTGCTAAATTTTTATAGAATTATAGATTTGCTAGAGAAAAGGTAACTATTTGACCTCTTCTTTCTTTTCTTTCTTTTTTTTTTTTTTTTTTTTTTTTGAGACGGAGTCTTACTCTGTCGCCCAGGCTGGGGTGCAATGGCGTAATCTCGGTTTACTGCAATCTCCACCTCCTGGGTTCAGGCAATTATCCTGCCTCCGTCTCACAAGTAACTGGGATTACAGGTGCAAACCACTCCCCCCCCCCCCCCCCCCTAATTTATTATTTTTTTGTATTTTAGTAGAGATGTGATTTCACCGTGTTGCCCAGGTTGCTCAGGCAATCCGCCCACCTTTGCCTCCCAAAATGCTAGAATTATAGGCATGAGCCACCGCGCCCAGCCCTATCTGACCTCTTCTACACTGTAGACCAGACATGCTCCCAGGATACATGTCACTACAGGTTTATATGACCAGTAAGAGAGGTGACCAAGATGTGGGTGGGTCAGTGAGATGGATCTGCCTGTGGAGTCAGAAATTAGGGGGTATCTGTTCTGTAGAGAATTTTAAAAGTACATTTAAAAAGCCAGCTCCAATTTGTTTTGCATTTTTATTGTCATTCTATTGGTGTCAGTGATAAAATGTTCCTCTGGGACAAGGCTGACTGCTCCCATGTCCTCTCTCCCTTGGTTTGCCACTAATCAAGTGTCAAGAACGAAGCCTGTCTTGGGTGATACCAGTGGTGCATAGGACAACGTGGACTCCAGTGGCCACTGTGATTCTGCTTTCCACTCTCATGGTTATGAGTTGAGGTAGAAGGAGCTGCTGCTGCTTCCCTAAGTCATGGGTTATGTCTTAAAATGTATTTGCCTTTTTGAAAAAAAAGATATACATAACGATCATCATTTATAGATGTATGTGTGTGTGTGTGTGTGTGTATATATATATATATATATATTTGATTTTCCCTGTATTACATGTCATTGTACTGGAAATGAAATGAATTTCATAATAGCATAGGTTTTCTTGATGAGAATGGGTAAGCATAGAGCCCGAAGCAAAACTGGAACATTGAAAAATTTGTTTCAGAGCATTTAAGATATTAATTTCTTAAAGAGTATTTAATTTGTTACTAGGAGACATGGCGAATTGGGTGAAAGAGAAAAAAAAACTTGAATCTTTGCTGGGGTAACTTCTCAAGGTGTTGCAGTGTAACAAATGTATTTATGCCTCAGTTGGCTTTGATTTTGGCTCAGAAAGTTTCATATTCTCAATTTATTTTAACTTCTTCCAGGTGTTCAGTTTATTTTCCCCTTTTCATTTATACACAGACACAAAGTCAAGAACATTAATTTAGGAGCAAGAATAGAAAATATTTTTTGAGATGTTAGTTTACAATAAAATAGAGCTATTTTTGCTTGACACCATTCCTTTCTACATGCAGTGAAATACATCGTGATTGCGAAAGGTGAAGAAGTGGGGTATATGCACTTTTGAGCATATATTGATAAATATTATTATTCATTTAGTGGTTTTTTTATTATTTGACAGGCTGTATAAATTCTGACATTTCCCAGTACAATTACATATAATACAGGGATGGTCAAATTTATACATACATACATACATCTATAAATGATCATCATTATGTATAACTTGTTTTCAAAAAGGCAAATACATTTTTAAAAGATAACCCATGACTTTTCTTTCTTATTATTTCCATAAGCATTTGTAGTCTTTTCTTAAAAAATTCCATGACTCAAAAGAATTTCAGAAGTACCTGCTTCAAAATCCACTTAATACTGGAGTCACTTTCAACCCCAAGAATACACAGAGTAAAGATGGAATCAGCCCCTCATAATATTCTCTACCATCTCTGTCCAACAGAAGTCTGTGATGTTAATAATGTGACATGTATTATCTAATAAAGTAGCTACTAGCCACATGTGACTATGAAGCACTTACAATGTGGCTATGTAACTAGCAACTCTACTTACAATATTTTAATTTTAATTACCTTAAGTTTAAATTGTCACAGGAAACCAGTTGTTACCATATTGGCCGATGCAGTGTGTGATGCTCCATTTAAATGGACTCTGTATGATGTTTATTCTCCTTGGTTTTAATAACACCAGGAAAAACTACTGTTTTCCTTTCTATATTTTAGCCAAGATAGGCTGTTCAATTATCCTGTATATCTTGAAATTACAGTGGCTTAACAAAGCAAATTTTGATTTCTTTCCTTCTAAGTCCAGTGTCATTTGGTGGATGTGCTCAATAGGCATTTATGATTCAGTGTTTTACTCCATTTGGGTTACTATAAGAAATAACAAAAACTTGATAGAATATAAACAATAGAGATTCGTTTCTCACAACTCTGGAAGCTAAGGCCAAGATTAGGTGCCAGCCTAATCTTCACATTCAGCGTCTGGCAAGGATCCATTTTTTGGTTCAGTTATGGATGGCACCGTCTCACTCTGTCCTCATGGTGGAAGGGGTGAGAAATCTCTCTGGGGCCTCTTTTATAAGGGCACTAATCCTATTCATGAGGACTCCACTCTCATGAGCTAATCACTTCCAAAATTTCCACCACCTAATACCATCACCTTAGGGGTTAGGATTTCAACATGTAGCACAAACATTCACCTGATAGCACAAGGCAAAGACCACTTCTACCTTGCAGCTCTGCTAAATTATCTGATGGCTACAGCAGCTGCAGCATCAGTGAAAGAGAAGTTGTGGGAACTATCACAGCTCATAAGACCAGAGGTGACACACGTGACTTCCCTTCACTATCCACTCGTCAGGACAGTAACAAGGCTTCCAGAAACCTTCAAGAAGGCTGGACCGTCTTCCTAGAGCCCAAGAAGCATAGGGACAGCTTTGCAGTGAGCACAAGTAATCATTATTACCCCATATGTTAGCTTTGAGATCATGGACACATCAGTGAGACTTTCCAAGTTTCAGTTGCTTTATCCCTTGAAACAGGGATATTACAACTGATTACATAAAATACTCAAGAATTACATAGGATAATCTCACAGAAGTTTCATAGCACAGGATCCTCCTCATAGTAAATGTTCAATAAATGTTACTTCTATTATTTTTAGATAATCATTTATTTCCAAGGCCATGTTCTCCTTTGGCATAAGTTTAAATACATACACCCGAATATCATTCACTTTTAATTTCATTCAGTGCTATGTTTGCATTTTTTCTTAAAGAAGATTATTTAGGGGAAAATTAAAGAAAATATGAAATATGATAAAACTCTTAGAATACCTGTAGATACAAAGCACTTATTACCTAGTCTTGATATGCATATTTATAACTGAATTAAGGGAGAAATGCATATTAAAATTTAAAAATATGTTTGCAGAGGCCAGGCATGGTGGTTCATGCATGTAATCCCAGCACTTTGGGAGGCTGAGGCAGGCGGACCACCAGGTCAGGAGATCGAGACCATTTTGGCTAACACAGTGAAACCCTGTCTCTACTAAAAATACCAAAAAAAATTAGCTGGGTGTGGTGGCACGTGCCTGTAGTCCTAACTACTCAGGAGGGTGAGGCAGAAAAATTGCTTGAACCGGTGAGGTGGAGGTTGCGATGAGCCGAGGTCACATCATTGCACTCCAGCCTGGGCAGCAAGAGAGAAACTCTGTCTTTCTCTCTCTCTCTACACACACACACACACACACGCACACACACACACACACATATATGCAGGGTATAATGGCTCCCACCTGTAATCCCAGCACTTTGGGAGGCTGAGGTGATGGGATTGCTTGAGTTCAGGTGTTCAAGACCAACCTGCGCAACATAGTGAGACCTTGTCTCTACTTAAAATAATAATAATAAAAAAAAATAGCCAGGTGTGGTGGTGCACACCCATAGTCCCAGCTACTTGGGTGGGTGAGGTGGGAAGATCCCTGAGCCCAGAAGATTGAAGTTGCAGTGAGCCGTGATCACACCCCTGCGCTCCAGCATGGGCCACAGAGCAAGACACTGTTACAAAAAAAAACCAAAATAAAATAAAATAAAAAATTCAATCTAGGAGTAAAATAATTTTTTCTCCTTACTTTATTTCAGTAATAAAAATTCTGTAAATCTAAAATGCCTTAAAAAACAAACCTTAGAGTGTCTTCAGGCATGGTGTGGGCAATTTTGCATGAGTGGGGTGGAATTAAATGAGAATTCACCATGTAAAATGAATACCTGAGAAAATATTTGAATCCAAAGATGTTTCTGTAACTGGAGGGCAAGTTCCAGCTGCTCCCAGGCATGTCTAAATCTTGCATTCTTACTTTAGGGGATATGTGACCTTCATATTTGCAATTTTTAAGAAATGTCTTTTCATGATTGTAAAATACCCTGTGTTTTTAAGATTTAATTGTGTGTAATCAGTTTCAAACCAGTATTCGTATCCTGCTTGATTAATGTCTTTCATTTTAATCAGAGTTCAACCCAAACTGGTTACATTTCTTTATGTGAATATGCTAGAAAGACAAAAGCAGAGACAGTCATCTAAGGTTGTGACTAAGACTGATTGACCAATGTTATGTCTCATTAAGGTACAGTGCAAGCTGAGAAGAGTTTTAATCCAGTATTTGAGTGCAGAAGCAGATTGTGGAGGTCCCCTGACATTCTTTCTTTTTCTTTCTGCACAATTATTCTCATGCCCACTGTCTCGTTTTACACACACACACACACACACACACACACACACACACACACACCCCAGTACATACTCCTCTCTGTATTTTTTTTCTTTTTACATTTCTCTGATGCAGTTATTAGCATGGAGCCAGTTTCAATCCTGGCTTGGGCATGAATATGTTCCAAAAGTGCCTGTTATTTTTACATGATTTTGGTCACCGTTCTTTCATTCATAAATAGTTTGAGACTAGAAAGTATAAAGAATAAGCAAAGCCTAATCCAGAAATATCACCTGTCAATTGGCATATTCCATCTTCAGCAATCTCCTTTCCAATAAGCTGCTATTTATCTATTGCTGTCCTACCTTAAATGTAACAGTTTTTACCATGTGCAAAATAAGAAAAAAATTAACTTGAGTAATTTTATATATGGCTCTAGTTATCTAATGTGGGTTTCACAATGTCTTCATTTATTAACTTTTATATCATTTTGAATACAAGTATTCTTTTTGAAGCAATATTTTTTCAACATATAATTGGAGAGAGTAGAATTTCATGCAACTTCATAAATGCAGATTTAATATCAAGAACTTAATTTCCATTAGTTAGAAAATAGAGCCTCCCAGTTGCCACACAATGCATATGGGTGTGCGTACACGGGTTTCATTTACTTTTCAGCCCTATATAATCACCTTGTTACTCTAAACTTTACATCTGAAGCCCTGAGCATAAGAGACAGTCACTAACCAGAATTAGCTTGTTTCCCAAGTTCTTATAAAATTGATTATCCCCATAATTTTCTTGTTACTACTTCTAAAACTTATTAAGATATGTCTGTTTGTTTACCTCAAAAGTACAATTAAACGTGAAGTTATATGCAACCCAAGGAGTCTCTAATTTTTTTCTTTTCTAGGTGGGAGGATTTTCAAATTAAATCATGTTCTCTATACCTTAATTTCATGTTGACAAAATCAGAAAAAAATAAGCAAATATACAACAGATGGACAATGCTTTTGTAAGCATGGTGTTGATATTATCCAAAGAGACACTTCAGCAAACTGTGTTTTTCAAATCAGCCTGTTCTACCATAAGGTTTTAGGCAAAATTACTCATTAGCATTTAATCAAGATGGTTTTGGGCAGTGCATTTTCCTTCAGCAACTGTTAAGGTACTGTACTTGAATAAGTGACAATGGACACCTGGATTCTTCAAAGTCAAAAGTGTCCATTTTAGAATGGAGTATAAACCATTATTCCTAGAGTGTGTGAGCATTAAGGTAATATTTTCCCGTCCAATTTTAGCACAATTTTAATACCATCTCATAGTGATAAATATATGAAGCATAAATTGAAATATGAAATGTTTAAATCCATATATACAAAGGATGCATCTAAGTATAATTTTCATAACAATATGTATATATGACCTCTACATGTTTTATAATTTTTTATAAAACATGAAGATATATATATATATATATATATATATATTTTTTTTTTTTTTAAACAGAGTCTTGCTCCTGTCTCCCAGGCTGGAGTGTAATGGCACGATCTCAGCTCACTTCAAACTCTGCCTCCCACGTTCTAGTGATTCTCCTCCCTCAGCCTCCCAAGTAACTGGGATTACAGGTGCTCGCCACCATGCTCAGCTAATTTTTGTATTTTTGGTAGAGACGGGATTTCACCATGTTGACCAGATGGGTCTCGAACTCCTGACCTCAGGTGATCCACCCACCTTGGCCTCTGAAACTGCTGGGATTGCAGGTGTGAGCCACCATGCCAGACCAAGATTTATATATTGTATATCAGTCTGAGTACAGTTATCTGCTTACCCTCCTTTTCAAGGTCATGTCTCTCACTTTAAATCAAAAGCTGGTAGAGAGAAAGTTTGGTGGTCTAGAGAAAAGATTAAACTAGGCTCAACATCCCCTTAGCCAAAAAGGTGATGAAGCTGTAAAAGAAAAATCTGAAGCTTGTTAAGATTAGTTCAGGAGGTTTCATCAAGGAAGCTATCTCTATAACCTAAAAGTTCAAGGTGAGACAGCAATGCTAAAGTAGAAGTTGCAGCAAAGTCATCCAGATGATCTAGCTAAGATAATTGATAAAGGTGGCTACACTAATCATCAGATTTTCAAAGTAGATAAAACAGCTTTCTGTTGGAAGAAGATGCCATCTAGGACTTCCATAGCTAGAAGAGAGAAGTCAGTGCCTGACTTTAAAGCTTCAAAGGACTGGATGACTCTCTTGTTAGGGGCTACTGCACCTGCTGACTTTAAATGGAATCTAATGCTCATTTACCATTCTAGATATCCTAGAACCCTTAAGAATTATACCAAATTGCTTCTGCCTGTGCTCTAGAAATGGAATAAAAAAGCCTGGATGGCAGCACATCTGTTTACAGCATGTTTTACTAAGTATTGTAAGCCTGCAATTGGGAACTCCTACTCATTCAAAAAGATTTCTTTCAAAATATTACTGCTCATTGACAATGCAGTTTGTCACCTATGAGATCTGATCAAGAAATACATGAAGATTAATGCTTCCATACCTACAAATACAACATCCATTTTGCAGCCCATGGATCAAGGGGTAATTTCAACTTTCAAGTCTCAGTTTTATGAAATACATTTCATAAGGCTATACCTGCATTCAATAGTGATTTCTTCAGGAGATCTAGGCAGAGCAAACTGAAAACCCTCTGAAAAAGAATTGCCATTCTAGATGCCATTCAGAATACCCATGATTCATGAAAGGAAGTGAAGATATAAACAATAGTGTTTTGGAGGAAGTTGATTCTAAACCTCATGGACGACTTTGAGGAATTCAAGACTTCAGTGAAAAAAGTAACTACAGATATTGTGGAAATAATAAAACACTCAAATTAAAAGAGACACCTTAAGATGTAACTGAGTTGCTATAACTTTATGACCAAATGTAAATGTGTGAGTTTTTTTTTTTTCTTATGATTGAGCAAGCAAAGTGGTTTCTTCAGATGGAAACTACTCCTGGCACAGATGTTGTGAACCTTTTCAAAATGACAATAAATGATTTACAGTATTACATGAGCTTACTTGATAAAGCAGTAGCAGGGTTTTAAATTGACTCCAATTTTGAAAAAAGTTCTCCTGTGAGTAAAATGTTATCATACAGTATTGCCCACTATGGATAAATCTTTTGTTAAAAAAAAAAAGAGTAAACCAATGAGGCTGATTTCATTGTCTTATTTAAGAAATTGCCACAGTGACTCCAGTCTTCAGCAACCATACTCTGATCGGTAAGAATCCATCACCATAGAGGCACAACCCTCAAACAGACAAAAGAATATGACTTGCTGAAGGCTCAGATGACTGCTAGCATTTTCAGCAATAAAGTGCTTTTTCTGTTAAGGTCTGTATATTGTTTTTAGATATAATGCTTTTGCATACTTAGTAGACTACACTATAGTGTAAACATAACTTTGATATCCTCTCAGAAAACAAAATATTTATATGTTTCATTTTATTATGATATTTACTCTATTGCAGTGATCTGGAACCAAACCCACAATATCCCCATGTATGTGATCTGGTTTGGCTGTGTCCCCAACAAAATTTCATCTTGAGTTGTAGTTCCCATAATCCCCAGGTGTCAAAGGTGGGACCAGGTGGAGGTAATTGAATCATGGGGGTGGTTTACCCCATGCTGTTCTCATGATAGTGACTTATCACGAGATCTTATGGTTTTATAAACATCTCGCATTTCCCCTGCTGGCACTCATTATCTCTCCTCTGCCCTGTGAAGAGGTGCCTTCTTCATGATTGCAAGTTTCCTGAGGACTCCCCAGCAATTCAGAACTGTGAGTAAATTAAGCCTCTTTCCTTTGCAAATTACCCTCCATAGCAGTATGAGAACGAACTAATACACTAAATTGGTACAGGAAAGAGTGGGGTGCTGCTCTAAGGCTACTCTAAAACGTGGAAGCAACTTTGGAACTGGGTAACAGCAAATGTTGGAACAGTTTGGAGAGCTCAGAAGAAGACAGGAAAATGTGGAAAAGTTTGGAACTTCCTAGATACGTGGAGGGCTGAGAAAACGAGGAGGAAGATGTGGGAAAGTTTGGAACCTCCTAGAGACTTTTTAAATGACTTTGAACAAAATGCTGATAGTGATAGGGACAATGAAGTCCAGGCTGAGGTGGTCTCAGATAAAAATGAGAAACTTACTGGGAACCGTGAAGGTCACTCTTGTAATTCTTTAGCAAAGAGACTGGCAGCTTTCTGCTCCTGCCCTAGAGATCTGTGGAACTTCGAACTTGAGAGAGATGCTTTAGGGAATCTGGCAGAAGAAATTTCTAAGCAGCAAAGCATTCAAGAGGTGACAGAGTATAAAAGTTTAGAAAATTTGCAGCCAGACTATGCAGTAGAAAAGAAAACTCATTTTCTGGGGAGAAACTAAAATCTGCTGCAGAAATTCACATAATTAATGAGGACCCAAATGTTAATCACCAAGACAATAGGGAAAATGTCTCTAGGGCATGTCAGAAACCTTCCAGGCAGCTCTTTCCATCACAAGCCCAAAGGTCTAAGAGGGAAAAATAGTTTCCTTCCTGGGCCAGGCCAAGGTCTCCCAGATCTGTGCAGTCTCAAGACTTGGTGCCTTGCATCCCAGCTGCTTCAGCTCCAGCCATGGCTAAAAGAGGCATTACTTCAGAGGACGCTCAGGGCATTACTTCAGAGGACGCAAGCCCCAAGTCTTGGCAGCTTCCATGTGATCTTGAGCCGCTGGATGCATAGAAGTCAAGAATTGAGGTTTGAAAACCCCACCTATATTTTGGAGGATGTATGGAAATGCCTGGATGTCCAGGCAGAAAGTTCCTGCAGGGGCAGAGCCCTCATGGAGAATCTCTGCTAGGACAGTGCAGAAGGGAAATGTGGGGTTGGAACCCCCACAGAGTGTCCCCACTGGGGCACTGCCTATAGGAGCTGTGAGAAGAGGGCCATTGTCCTCCAGACCTCAGAATGGTAGATCCACTGACAGCTTGCACCATGCATCTGGAAAAGCCACAAGAACTCAATGCCAGCCTGGGAAAGCAGCCTGGAGGGGAGCTGTAACCTGCAAAGCCACAGGGGCAGAGTTGCCCAAGGCCATGGGAGCCCATCTCTTGAATCAGTGTTAAGTGGATGTGTAATGCTGGAATCATGGAGTCAAAGGAGATTATTTTGGAACTTTAATATTTAGTGACTGCCCTACCGGATTTTGGACTTGCATGGGACCTATAGCATCTTCATTTTGGCCAAATTCTCCCATATGGAATGGGCATATTTACCCCATGCCTGTACCTCCATTGTATCTAAGAAATAACTAACTTTGCCATTGATTTTACAGGCTCATAGGTGGAAGGGCCTTGCCTTGTTTCAGATGAGACTTTGGACTTGGAAATTTGGGTTAATGCTGGAATGAGCTAAGAGTTTGGGAGACTATTGGGAAGGCATGATTTTATTTGAAATGTGAAATGGAGATGAAATTTGTGGGGGGACAGGTGAAGAAAGATATAGTTTGGCTGTGACCCTACCCAAATCTCATATTGAATTAGTGGGATTAGTTCCCATAATTCTCACATGCCAAGAGCAGGTTTAGATAAAGATAATTGAATCACGGGGATGGTTTCCCTCATGCTGTTCTCATGATAGTGAGTGAGTTTTCATGAGATCTGATTTTTCTTAAGTGTCTGGTATTTCCCCTGCTGGCATTTATTCTCTCTCTTGCTGCCCTGTGAATAGGTCCCTTCTGTCATGATTGTAAGTTTCCTGAGGCTTTCCCAGTAATGCAGAACTGTGAGTCAATTAAACCTTTTTCCTTTTCAAATTACCTATTCTCAAGTATTTCTTCATAGCAGCATGAGAACGGACTAACACAGTATGTCTGTATAAAAAAATTAATAAAAGATTCAAAAGCAGGACCCAGATGCTAACTTAATCATCCTTTATGAGACAGGGTTTTGTACATATTGACAAAGCTTTATATATTAAGAAATAGAAGAATAGTTGTTAAAGAAGTAATAAAAACTAATACCATTAACTAGGTCATTTCCGTGAATTGAGATTAAAGGTATAGTGAAGAAAGGAAACGACTTAGTTTTCATGTGTATGTTATGTATTATTTATAAATTAGAATAACCTGAAACTGTTCCCATTGTCCTCCCAGGTTTTCACCTTTTTTTTGGCAAACATATGAGAACTGGATTTTTTCGTTCAACTGACTCCATCCATAAGGAGGAGAAGCACAAATATCTCAGCAATTCCTTGATCCTATACTTAGATCCTATACTCAGCTTCGGTTTACTCATTTACAGGAAGTGGGTATATCCATTACTTGAATTTGGTAACTACTTCTCTGTGGATGAGTCCCCAAGTCTCTAGTGCAGTTCAGTGTCTTCTAAACTTCAGTCTCGTTCCAGAGCTCATCTCATCTTTACTTGAGGAACCCACAGTCATCTTAAACTCACATCCAATACTAGCTATTTAAGTTGTTGGAATCATCAGGGAACTAAAAGAATAATTAGTCTCAGTTGGTAGTTCTCCCATACAAATAAATCTTCAAGTTCTTTTTATTTAATTTTTCTGTGCAAATATTTAACATTGTCTTTTATGTATTTTATTCATTATTTTATTTCAGTGTTTCATCTTTTCTGATCTAGACCCCTACTTATCATCTCCTCCCATGTCCTCTGCTCTGAGATGCATTTACAACATGGCCACCAGAGAGACTTACTTAAAAATAAAATCCAAATATGTTTCTTCTTTGCTGGAAAGCATTCAATGGCTCCCCTTAACCTAGAGTTTATAGGCTAAAACCATACTACAATGATTATGTGACCCTTCATGTTATCTGTATCTTCAAATCTTTTTAAACTTCCTCTGTTACATTTTCTGTTTGGACAAATTTGAATAACTTACCCTATCCTACTATCCTACATACACGCGAATACTACATTGTTTCTTTTTTCCACACCTATGTTACCTTCTCACTGTCCTGTTCCTTAGACTCTTAACCTCCTCTAAAGTTGTCTGTATGACTTGTTCTCCATGGGTGGTGAAGTACACTTTCTAAATACTCACATCCACATATGACCATGTATACTTAGTACACATTTTACTTTCCAGTTTGTCTTAGAATAATCTTTTCTGTGGATCTGTTTTTCAACCAGATTGCTGAATTCTTGGTGTCCACATATATGTCTTGATTACTCTCATCTTATTAACAACATCAAATCAACATCAATAATTAAATAATTATTTAATGAACAAATGGCCCATTGGTGGTTCTGTTATTAGTGGCACAAAATAACTCTTACATGTCAGAAGAGATGTTCTTAAACTGTTAGTACTTCTAAGCACTTAAATGAACACCTTTAAAAATAATCATAGCTAAGTGTAGTCCATGGAAATTACTTTTCAGAGATTGAAAATGTTAACTGGAATATTTAATGCAGAGAAGGGTAAATAAGAAGCTTTTTTACTTATTTTGTGGGTTGCTCCAGTCCTAAGAAAACTGTTTTTTTGTTTTTTTGAGCAGGTGCCTCCAGTTGTTAGTCTGCAGGAGGTTATTCAAAACTGGAGCACACTGGGATAGTTTCCATGGAAGCAGAAATTAACCCCCAGGAATCTCAACTGTTTTTAAGACCATCAGGAGCACATCTGGGATAGCGCCCATCAGAAACAACAACTGAGGCAAATTCCCACTATAAAATACAAGTGGAAGAAAGAACAGTCACCTTCATAATAATTTCTTACACTACTATAAATCTTCTTTTGAAATGATGTATGTTTTATCAGAATATTCAGAGTAAATTGCTATAATTTATTTTTTGAAGTATTCTTTTCCAAAATCATAAATTATCTCAATGTAAATTATTATAGACTAGTCGTAAATATTTAAGATGGATAAACTTTTTGGCAAATACTTTATCTGTGCTTTTACTCTTTGCATGGATAAATTTTAAATTTTTTTTAAAGCATTTATATATGCCTTGGCCATATTTTTCAAGAAATGTTTCAAGAACTCAGAAAAAGATTGGACAAAGATTATACAGTTGTTAGGAAAAAAATTCTTCAAGGATTATATTGAATTTATTTAACAATCTGTGCCAGGCATTGTTGAAGTGTTTTGTAATATCATCTCATTTAATACTACATATTTGTAAACACTGTGTAGTTTATTCTTGTAACAACCCACTAAAGGGAAATATTATCATCTACTCCCTTTTACAAATAAGGAAGCTCAGGCTGAGACCGTTTATGACATTTTGCTATGTCAAACAGTTAAGTGGTGGCAAAGTCAGAATTTTACTGGTCAGTCTGGAACCAGAGTTCAAGCCACCTACAACTACATCATGTTACTTCCCTCTTGTTTTTGTCGAAGACAGGAAATGAATGTTCCAAGAAGCAAAGGATTAAGGAGGGCTGTATGGATCTCATATCATGCAGAGATTTGAGATTTTGAAAGAATGGAAAGGACATGAATGGAATTCTTATCACAGATTCTTCCTCTTGTGTTTTTTCTTGTTCTCATCTGGAATCTGGAACTTCTTAAGCTTCTCTTTCAGCCCTTTATTTCTGTGACCTTCACTGCAGTAAGATTGCCTAGTGAACCTCTACATCATAAAGAAATAATTTCGTTTAATAACCAGATCTGTAGCAAAACTGCCTCTTGCTTTCTCACATCTATTTTAAAATTGACTTCGAGAAGTACAATGAAAGAATCAAGAATTTAAGCAGAACAGTATCCTGTTGCAGGCATTGTAAATGTCAATATATTGCAAAATTAAATTAAATTCAAAATAGTATCTTTCCAGCTATATCAATTGAAATTTCCCGGGATAAATTTTACTCCATTATTCATACAAGCATCTGAATTCTTGTTTCTAATACTGCTTCCCACTAAACAGAATCACGACTCCTTAGAGAAATGGCTGATTTGCTGTTTGGAGTGGAAAGGTAAAAGGTTAGCCTCGAATACATTGCTATGTCAGAAAGCAAGACTTCTTTTAAGTATAAATGGTTTGTATTGAAGAGCCAAAATAAACTTACAGAAACACTGGCCAAGTAGAGACAATTTTAGATTAAAAAAATATTGAGTTTGTCTAATTTACAGTGAATATGAAAAATTGTAAATATATAATGAAACAAAAAATACTATGTTAACCAAGCGTATTAATGAAGATGAAGAAAACCAAAACGCATTTCCATTGAGTCTTGTTCATTAATCACTTTGTTATCACTGACAAATTTATTTTACCAAGAAAAAGGTGAAAATTAGTAAATGTAAATAAAATAGTTAGAAAGCATGGTCTAACTTGACTGACTTGGAATGACCTTCTGTTTGTCATGGCTGGTCATGCAAGTATCCCAAATTCAAATGGATACAATTTTAAGTACCTTTAAGAGTTTTATTGCTCTAAGATAATAGAATGGTGAACATTTATGAGGTTCAAATGAATTTATAATTACATTTTCATTTTTTAAGGCTAGGATGTTCAGAATGGCAGACTGATGATGAGGGGAGGTTGAAAGACACTCTCCCTACTAAATAACCATTAAGGATGTGGAAATCATAAACAACCATTTGAAGTCTCTGTAAATGGTTCTAAGGGCATACATCAAATGGAGAAACATTTGTTTGGAAAATCTGCTCTGAGTAGAAACAGTGCCAGTGACATTTGGCCACAACTTGTTCCCTTCAACTGAAAAGCAGTATGATGGAACCTCTGCTTCAGCTTGGTGTAATCAAGAAGATGGTCTCCTTCTCCCTATAGGTCTCATCACAATTTAGGACTACAGTTTTATCTAGGGAGGGACAGGAGACTAGAAACTCTTATACCACCTAACCCTGTATTGCAGAAGCTGTATTTCAGCAAATCCATTAAAGAGTGGAGCACTGGGGCTCATCTACCCTACGAAGCCCTCAAGAGTAACATACTACAGAAATACTGGACTCTAGTCACTCTGATGTAGTTCACATTTTTGGTGAAATTTCCAAGACTGACTGATGTTCCCCTAAAATAAGGAATAAGGCAAGGATGTCATCACTCACCACTTATGTTCGGCACTTTATTAGAAGTCCAAAACATGGAAATTAGGCAAAACCATGAAATGAAATGAAAAGCCATTTAAATTGGAAAAGAAGCATTAAAACTATTTCTATGTGTATACGGAGTTATAATATATATTAAAAATTCTAAAGAAGGTACATTTGTCAATACACACACATGCACACAAATTAGAATAAATAATCTCAATAAAATTATAGGAAATGAGATAAATATATAAAAATCAATTTTATTGCTGTAGAGTAACCATAAAAATCCAAAAATGAAATTAAGACAACAATGCCACTTGTAATAGTATGAAGAATAAAATACTTAGAAATAAATTTAACAAAACAAGCTTGAGACTTTTACATTGAAAAGTAAAAATAAATATTGAAAGAAATTAAAGAAGATCTAAATAAATGGAAACACAACCCAAGTTTTGAATCAGAAAACAGTATTTTTAAGGTGGCAATATTACCAAAATCTAACAATCCATGTGAAAACCCTGGATATGTTATATGACAAACTGATCCTAAAAATCATGTGGATATGCAAGTGTTATGGAATAAATTTTGTTCCTCAAAATTTTTATTTTAAAGCCCAAACCACTAGTATCTCAGAATTTGACAGTATTTCGGGTTAGGGTCTTTAAAGAGGTAATGAAGTTAAAATGAGGTCATCGAGATGGGTCCTAATCTAATATAAATAATGTCCTTGTAAGAAGAGAAAATTCAAACACAGGTAGACACAGAGGGAAAACCATATGAGGACATGGGAGAAGATGGCCATCTATAAGTCAAGAAAAGAGGCTTCAGGAGAAATTAACTCTACCAAAACCTTGATCTCACATTGAAGCCTTCAGAATTGTGAGGAAATAAGTTTCTGTTTTTTAAGCCACCTAGTTCATAGTACTTTGCTTTAGTAACCCTAGAAAATTAACACAAAAAGAACATAGAATAGTCGAAACAATCTTGAAAAAGGAAAAAGGTTGGAAGTCTCATACTTTCAGATTTCATAACTGACTGTGAAGTTACAGTAATCAAAACAGTGTGATACTGCAATAGAACAGACATGTAAATGAATGAAATAAAACTGAAACTCCAGAAATAAGTTCTCATATTTACAGTAAATCAATTTTCTTACAAGGGTGCCAAACCAGTTCAATATATAAAATATCCTTTCCAAAGAATGATGCTCTGATGACTGGATTTACACACTGAAAAGAATATGTAGGAGTCATTCTTCACACCATACACTGAAACTTGCCAATCATATATTGAGGAATTAAATGTAAGAGATTAAATTTTAAAAAATTTTAGAAAAAACAGGAGTAAATCTTAGAAGAAAAGTTAGGAATATATGATTTTAAGTTAGGCAATGTTTTCTTAGATCTGACACCAATAGCAAATGACAAAAGAAGAAAACCATAAATTATACATACTCATAATTGTAAACTTTTTTACTGTAAATGATAGTATCCAGGAATTGAAAAGAAAACAAAGAGAATGGAAATAAATATTTTAAAAGCATATATCTGATAAGCCATATGCTTCCAGAATATATAAAGGGCACTTACAGATCATTAATAAAAATATAAATAATCTAATTAAAAATGTACAAAAGATCAGAATAGAAATTTCTTCAAAAAATATTTATAAATAGCTAATAAACACATTAAAACTGCTCAACATAATTAGTCAAATGGGAAAATGCAACACAAAACCACAGTGAGATGATGCTTCATGCTTCCTAACATGGCTATGACGAAAGACATCTAACAAATGTTGGCAAGGATGTGAAAAAATATTATCCTCATAAATTCCTGGTAGTAATGTAAAGAATGCAGCTGTTTTAGAAAACATTCTGGCAGTTCCTCAAAGAGTTAAACATAAACTTACCATATGACCTAGTAATTCCACTTCTAGGTAAATCTAAGAGATATAAAAACATGTGTACATTAATCTGCATAGCAACACTATTCTTAATAGCCAAAAAGTTGAGACAACCTCAGTTTTCATTAACAGTGGATAAATAAAATGTAGTATATTCATGCAATAGGGTAACATTTATTAATACAAGAAACAAAGTACTAAAGTATGCTCCAACATGGATTAATTTTGAAAACATTATGCTAAGTGAAAAAAGTCAGTCACAAAGGACTACATATTGTATGATTCCATTTATCTGAAAAGCCCATTAAAGCTAAATACATACAGACAGAAATTAGATTGGTGGTTACCCAAGGCTGGGGATTTCAGGTTCAAGAGGAAACAACTGCTAATGAATATGGAGTTTCTTGTTGGGGTGTCAAGTACATTGTAAAACTTTTTTTGCCATGATGGTTGTACAACTCAGTGAATACGTATTTTAAAAATACACTAAGTAGTACCCTGTAAGGGAATAAATTGTATGTTCAGTAAAATATCTCATTATAATACTGTAAAAATTATACTTCTAGGATACCTTTAAGTTAAAATTTTTAGGGCTAACAGGAAAAAACTTTAGCTTATTAATATGGTTAGAGGCTACAGTCTTCTATTAGAAGAACTAAATAACCTGAATAACCACAAGTGGCATAATAATCACTTCCCTCTTGGAGTTCTGGAATCATTTATAGAATGACTATAAACAGAGCTTAGCACTTTCCATAAGGGTCTCAAACAAGGATTTGGGAAACTTCAGATTTAAATCTTGGTAGCTGGTAAAAAACAAATAGAAAAAAACAAACAAAAAAAATGTGGCTAGTAGTCTCTAATGATAATGATAGTTATGTGAGCTCAATTTAATTGACAGTGGGGCTTACACCATATACATTGATTCTTCCAGTGCTTAGGGTCATTGCTCAAAACTACCTTCTCTTTTGACATCCTTTGCTACAGAAGTGAGGACTTCTAGACAAAGGCTCGACTTCACACAATCGTAGTCATAACAGCTGAATCTTCTGTAAATTAGTAATACCACAAAAATTTGGAAAGCCCAGAAGGACAGTGTTATGTTTCCAGTATACAAATGGAAGCTTTAGGATTACAGTTGAAAGAGAGAATAACTGTGGTATCCAGAGTTAACTGAGTGAAGACCACAATAAAGACTCAAAAATGGTGCAGTGGAAAAATTACTGGACAGTAAATCCAATATGGCATTTACAATCTTGTTTTCAGTTGAGTGATTCCAACAGATCTTCTTTTGACAATATTTATTTTCTTCAAATAATTATACTGAACAATTACTGTTCTCATGTAATATGCAATAGTGTCACTGCCTTTGTGGAATTCCCTCTCCTAGAGTGTGAATTGGATTTAGAGACTCCCCTGTAACAAATACAGAAAATGAGAAGTTAGTGGATGTCAGCCCACTATCAGGCCATTTTCATGCTGCTGAGAAAGACATACCTGAGACTGGGAAACTTACAAAAGCAAGAGGTGTAATAGACTTAGAGTTCCACATGTCTGGGGAGGCCTCACAATCGTGGCAGAAGGCAAAGAGGAGCAAGTCATATCTTACATGGAGGGCAGCAGGCACAGAAAAGAGTTTCTGTGGGCCAACTACCATTTTTAAAATGATCAGATCTTGTCAGACTCATTCACTATCACAAAACTGTGCAGGAAACCCTGCCCCCCATTATTCAATCACTTCCCACTGGGTTCTTTCCACGATATGTGGGAATTGCGGGCATTATAATTCAATATGAGATTTGGGTGGGGACACAGTCAAACCATACCATTCTGCCCCTGGCCCCTCCCAGATCTCATGTCCTCACATTTCAAAACCAGTCATTTCTCCCCAGCAGTCCCCCAAAGTCTTAACTCATTTCAGCATTAACTCAAAAGTCCAGGGTCCAAAGTCTCATCTGAGACAAGGCAAGTCCTTCTGCCTATGAGCCTGTAAAATCAAAAGCAAGTTAGTTACTTTCTAGATGCAATGGGGATACAGGCATTGGGTAAATACACCCATTCCAAATGGGAGAAATTTGTCAAAACAATGGGGCTACAGGTTCCATGAAAGTCTGACATCCAACAGGGCAGTCAAATCTCAAAGCTCCAAAATGATCTTCTTTGACTCTATATCTAACATCTAAGTCACAATCATGCAGGAGGTAGGTTCCCATGCTATTGGGTCAACTCTGTCCCTGTGGCTTTGCAGGGCACAGCCTCCTTCTGGGCTGATTTCATGGGCTGGCTTTGAGTGTCTGTGGCTTTTACAGGCATGTGATACAAGCTGTGCATGGATCTACCATTCTGCAGCCTGGAGGATGGTGGCCCTCTTCTTACATCTCCACTAGGCAGTGCCCCAGCAGGGACTCCAAGTGTGGGCTCCAACTCATTTCCCTTGTGCACTACCTTAGCAGAGGTTCTCCATGCGGGCCCCCCACTGCAGCAAACTTCTGCCTAGACATCCAGGTATTTCCATACATTCTCTGAACTCTAGGTGAAGGTTCCCAAATCCCAATTTATGACCTCTGTGCACTCACAGGCTCAATATCACATGGAAGCTGTCAAGGCTTGGGGCTTGCACCCTCTGGACTCATGGCCTGAGCTGTACCTTGGCCCATTTTAGTCATGGCTGGAATGGCTGGGACACAGGGCACCAAGTCCCTAGACTGAACATAGCATGGGGACCCTGGGCCTGGCCCACAAAACCATTTTTTCCTCCTTGGCCTTTGGGCTTGAGATGGGAGGGGTTGCCGTGAAGACCTCTGACATGCCCTGGAGACATTTTCCCCATAGTCTTGGGGATCAACTTGTTACTTATGCAAGTTTCTGCAGCCAAGTTGAATTTCTCCTCAGAAAATGGGATTTTTTTCCATCACATTGTCAGCCTGCAAATTTTCTGAACTTTTATCCTATGCTTCTTTTATAAAACTGAATGTCTTTACCAGTACCCAAGTCACCTCTTGATTGCTTTGCTGCTTAGAAACTTCTTCTGCTAATTACCCTGAATCATCTCTCTCAAGTTCTGCAAATATCTAGAGCAGGGGCAAAAAGCCACCAGTCTGTTTGCTCAAACATAACAAGAGTCACCTTTCATCCAGTTCGCAGCAAGTTCCTCATCTCCATCTGAGACCACCCCAGCCTAGATTTCGTTGTCAATATTATTATCAGCATTTTGGTCAAAGCCATTCAACAAGTCTCTAGGGAGTTCCAAACTTTCCACATTTTGCTGTCTTCTTCTGAGTCCTCCAAACTGTTCCTACCACTCCCTGTTACCCAGTTCAAAACTCTCTTCCACATTTCCTGGTATATTTTCAGCAATGCCCCACTCTACTGGTATGAATTTACTGTATTAGTCCATTTTCACACTGCTGATAAAGACATACCTGAGACTGGACAATTTACCAAAAAAAAAAAAAAAAAAAAAAAAAAGATATTCACTGTTCCACATGGCTGGAGAGGCCTCACCATCACTGTGGAAAGCAAGGAGACACAATTCATGTCTTACATGGATGACAGCAGGAAAAGAGAGAGTTTGTGCAGAGAAACTCCCATTTTTAAAACCATCAGATTTCAAATGACTCATTTACTATAATGAGAACAATGCAGGAAAGACACGCCCGCATAATTTAATTCTGTTCCACTGGGTTCCTCCCATAACATGTGGGAATTGTGGAAGTTGCAATTCAAGATGAGATTTGGATGGTGACATAGCCAAACAATATCAGTCATAAAAGACCATGAGAGACTATCTCACTACTTTTGTTCCCTCTCTCTATCTTCCCTTGATTTATGCTTTCTGTCTCAGATTTCTTATTCTGGGGAAAGCAATATCTCACACAGCGAGAAGTTCTATGGAGAGGTCCACAAGGCAAGCAACTAATAATTTCAGGCAACAGCTTTGTGAGTGAACTTAGAAGAGGATTCTTGCCCAGTCAACCCTAGAGATAAACGCAGCCTTGGTTGATACCTTCTTTATAGCCTTGGAAAGACCTTGAGCAGGAGACACCCAGCTAAGCCACTTTCAGATTCCTGATAATCAGGAACTGTGTGAGTATAAGTATTTTTTTACTTTAAGTCACTAAATTTTGTGGTAATTCCTTATGTGGTAATAGATAATTAATTCCCCTAATAAAGAAATTATAATAGACTAAGAATAATAAGCTATAAATGTGTACATTTATATATCCACAGAGGGAAGAATGAGTTATTTTTTTACTCTCCCAAATCAATAGATTATGTCACAGATTCTGACATTTTAAATCTTTTAAATCTTTACTTACAAATACTCTGATGATTTTCTCTCTCACTGTAAATTCTTTTGTTTATTCTTCTAAACAAATATTGTGAGTCTCCTTATTTTCACACATATTTGAATATTTTTAACAAGTACAAGTTTTACAATATTTAATTTATCAGACTTGTTTTTGAAATACATATTTAATCTTGCTTACTCATCTCCTTTCTTCAAATATACATTTAAAATATCTTTAAAAATTCATATGTACTTGACTTTGTATCTTTATATTCCTCATATTTTCAAACTGTACACTTCAACCATTTTAAATATGTATATACATAGATATAGATATTAGCCAATGCTTTTATGTTTGTGTATTTGTGAGTAAAAGAGCCTTCTTATTCTATAGATACCAAAATAAAAAGGCAGGAGGTGATTGCTAGTATCTTGGATTTATTTATATATAAAATAAAGACAGCTATGTGTTAAGACATCGTGTGTTCAGTATTTCAATTTCTTCCACTTTCAATCTTGGGAGACTGTGTGTTTCCAGGAATTTATTAATTACTTGTAGGTTTTCTAGTTTGTGTGCAAAGAGTTGCTCACAATAGTCTCTGATGGTGTTTTAGTATTTCTGTGAGGCCTGTTGTAGTGATACTTCATCATTTCTGATTGTGCTTACATTAACCTTCTCTCTTTTGTTTTTTAATCTAGAAAATGGTGTATCAATTTTGTTTATTCTTTCAAAAAAAATTTTGTTTTCACTGAATGTTTGCGTGGATTTTTGCATCTTAATTTTGTTCAGGTCAGCTCTGATTTTGGTTTTTCCTTTTCTTTTGCTAGCTTTGGGGTTGGTTTGCTCTTGTATTTTTTGTTCCCTTTAGTATGATGTTAGGTTTTTAATTTGAGACCTGTAACTGTATGGTTTTGAGAGATCTTCTTGGTATTGACTGCTATTTTTAATGTGGTTGAAGAATATGTTTGGTATAATTTTGATTTTTTGGAATTTTTGAGATGTGCCTTGATAATCTGTCTAACACTGTCTGTGAGGTGTTGAAATCTCCCACTATTATCATGTGCCTGTCTAAATCTGTTTGTAGGTCTCTAAGAACTTGTTTTATAAATGTGAGTGCTCCAATATTGAGTGTGTATATATTTAGGATAGTTAGGACTTCTTGTTGAGTTGAAACCTTTATCATTATGTAATACCTTTCTTTTTCATTTTTGATTGTTGTTGGTTTAAAGTCTGTTTATCTGATACTAGAATATCAACCCCTGCTCTTTTTGGTTTTCCATTTGCTTCTCATTTCTTTTCATCCTTTTACTTTGAGCCTATGAGTGTCACTGCATGTGAGATAGATCTCTTGAAGACAGTATACAGTTGAGTATTGCTTTTTTATTCAACTTGCCACTCTGTGTCTTTTAGGTGGACGGTTTAACCCATTCACATTCAAGATTAATATTGAAATGTGAGAATTTGATCATATCATGTTGTTATCTGGTTATGTATGCTTGATTCTTTAGTTTGTTTATAGTGTCAGTGGGCTATGTCCTTAACTGTGTTTATGCTGTGGCAGGTAATAACCTTTCATTTCCATGTTTAGCATTCCCTCAAGGACCTTTCACAAGACAGGTCTAGTGGTAATGAATTTCCTTAGCATTTGCTTGTCTGAAAAGTTTTTATTTCTCCTAATCTTGGAAGCTTCATTTTGCTAGACGTGAAATTCTTGGATGGCATTTCTTTACTTTTTTGTTAATTTTGAGACAGAATTTCACTCCAGGCTGGAGTGCAGCAGTGTGCAGCAGTGTGATCTTGGCTCATTGCAACCTTCACCTCCCACGTTTAAGTGATTCTCATGCTTCACCCTCCCAAGTACCTGGGATTACAGGTATGTGCCACTATGCCTGGATAATTTTTGCATTTTTAGTAGAGATGGGGTTTCACTATGTTGGCCAAGCAAGTCTCCAACTCCTGGCCTCAAGTGATCTGGCCACCTTGGCTTCCCAAAAATTGGGATTATAGGTGTAAGCTACTGCCCCTGGCCAGGATTTCTTTTCTTTAAAGATGCTGAATATATGTTCCCAAACTTTCCTGTCCTGTAGGGTTTCTCCTAAAATGTCTACTGTTAGCCTGATAAATTTCCCTTAGTAGGTAACATGTCCCCTCTCTCTAACTGCCTTTAACAAAATTTTTTCAGGTTGTCCTTGAAAAATCTGATGACTATGTATCTTGGGGATAGTAATCTTGCACAACATCATGCAAGCATGCTCTGAATTTCTTTAATTTGCATTTTGACCATTCTAGAGACATTGGGAAAATTTTCATAGACAAAATCCTCAAATATGTTTTCTAAGTTGCTTACTCCCTCTGCTTCTCTTCCAGGAATATCAATGAATTTTAGGTTTAGTCTGTTTGAATAATTCCATATTTTTCAGAGGTTGTGTTAATCTTTTTAAATTCTTTTTTTCATTATTTTTGTTTGTCTATAGTTATTCAAAGGCTTGGTCTTCAAGCTCTGAGATTCTTTTCTCAGGTTACTCTATTCTATTATTAATGCTTATAATTGTATTTTAAAATTCTTGTAGTAAGTTTTTCGATTCCAGAAGTTCATTTGTTTCTTTCTTGAAAGGACTATGTCGTATTTCAGATTTTGAATTATTTTATCTCATGAGCCTCTTTGCCATCCAAATTCTGATTCTATGTCTGTCTTGTTGGCCAGTAATTAGTTCAAAAATTGAAATAGTAATAAAAAACCTTACAAACTAAAAAAGTCTGAATCCAATGGTTTCACTGCTAAATTCTACCAGGTGTACAAAGAAAGATTAGTACCCATCCTACTGAAATTATTTTTTAAAAAATCAAGTAGAAGGGACTCCTCCCAGATTCAGTCTACAAAGGGAACATCATTCTCATACTAAAGCCTGCCAGAAACATCATGAAAAACAAAACTTTAGGCAGGTCAATATCCCCGATTTATATAGCTACAAAAATACTCAATAAAATACTGGCAAACCAATCCAGCAGCACATCAAAAAAACTGATTAACTACAATCCAATAGGCTTTATTCCTGGAATGCAAGGCAGGTTCAACACACATAAATGTGATTCATCACATAAACCAAATTAAAAACAAAAACCACATGGTCATCTTAATAGATGCAGAAAAGACTTTTGATAAAATTTAACATATATTTATGTTTAAAGCCTTTGACAAATTAGGCATCAAAAGAACATACCTCAAAATAATAAGGTTCATCTATGACAAACACACACTAATATCATACTGAATGAACAAAAGCTGGAAACATTCCCTTTAACAACTGGAAGAAGACAAAGATGCCCATTGTCACCACTACTATTCAACATAGTGCTGGCAATCCTAGCCAGAGCAATCAGGCAAAAGAAAGACACAAATGCCATCCAAATAAGCAAAAGGAAGTTTGCTGATGATATGATTCTACGCCTAGAAATCTCAGTCTACCAAAAGCCTCCTAGAAGTGATAAATGACTTCATTAAAGGCTTGGGATGCAAGATCAATGCACACAAATTAGTTCAATTTCCATAACTAATAATGTCTTGGTAGAGAGCTAAGTCAAGAATGCAACCCCATTTACAATAACCACAAAACAATACAATACCTAGGAATGCATCTAACCACAGAGGTGAAAGATCATTAAAATGAGAATTACAGTGCACTGGGGCAATAAATCAGAGATGATTCAAACAAATGGAAAACCATTCTATGCTCTTGAACAAGAAAAATCAATATTATTAAAACGGCCAGACTGCCCAAAGCAAGTATTGATTGTCACTTCTATCAAACTATCAACATAATTTTCAACTGAAAAAATATATTAAAACTAGAAAAAACTATTCCAAAATTCATATGGAACCAAAAACATGCTTGAATAACCAAAACAATCCTGAGGAAAAAGAACAAAGCCCAAGGCGTCACACTATCTGACTTCAAACTAAAGGTGACAGTAACCAAAAGAGCATGATATGGATACAAAAACAGACACATAGATCAATAAAACTGGATAGAAGACCCAGAAATCAACCCACACACCTATAACCACTTGATCTTTGAAAAAGTTGACAGTAACAAGCAATGGGAAAAGGATTCCCCATTCAATAAATGGTTCTGGGATAACTGACTAGCCATATGCAGAAAGTTGAAACTGGATGCCTTCTTTTCAAAATGTACAAAAATAACTGAAGATGTAGTAAATACTTACGTGTAAGATCTGAAACTATAAAAACCCTAGAATAAATCCTAGGAAATATCATTATGAACATTAGCCTTTGCAAAGGATTTATGACTAAGTCCCCAAAAGCAATTGAACAAAAACAAAGATTGACAACTGGGACCTAGTTAAACTAAAGAGCTTCTGAACTACATAAGAAACTATAAATAGAAGAAACAGACAACTCACAGAATTAAAGATATTCACAAACTATGCATCCAACAAACGTTTAATATCCAGAATTTATAAGAAACTAAAACAATTCAACAAGCAAAATACAAATAACCACATTCAAAAGTGGACAGAGGACATGAACAGACATTTCTCAAAAGAAGATATACAAGTGGCCAACAAACACATGAAAAATTCTTCAGCATCACTAATCAGTAGAGAAATGCAAATCTAAATCACAATTAGATACTGTCTCACACCAGTCAGAATAGCCATTTTTAAAAAGTCAAAAAATAGCAGATGTTGCTGAGGTTGAGTATCAAAAAGAACATTTATACATTGTTAGTGAAAATGCAAATTAGTTCAGGCACTGGAAAGTGGTATGAGCTTATCTCAAAGAACTTAAAACAGAACTACCATTTGACCCAGCGATCCCATTCCTAAGTTAATTACCCAAAGGAAAATAAATTATTCTACCATAAAGACACATGCACTCATATGTGCATCACAGTACTATTCACGATAGCAAAGACATGGAATCAACCTAGACATCCATCAATAGTTGAATGAATAAAGAAAATGTGGTAACTATACACCATGAAACACTACACAACCATAAACAAGAAAGAAATCACGTTCTTTGCAGGAACATGGATTCAGCTAGAGGCCATTATCCTAAGAAAACAAGCACAATAACAGCAGACCAAATACCACATGTTCTCATTTACAAGCAGGAGCCAAACATTGGGTACACATAGTCACCAAGATAGGAACAATACACAGTGGAGACTATTTGCTGAGAGAGGTGGAATAAGAGTGTGGGTTGAAATGCTATCTGTCAGGAACTATACTCACCACCTGGGTGATGGGATCACTCATATACCAAACCTCAGTGATATGCAATTTACCCATGTGGCAAACCTGCACATGTGTCTGTGAACCTAAAATAAAAAAGAGAAGAAAAATGAAAGAAATTGTGTGACACAGTCTATTGCCTTTGGCTATTTAATTCTTGTGTTGTTTCTTCCAAACTACAGGTTGTTCTTTTGGCTTGTTTTTTAGTTATTGGCAAAATCATACACAGTTAATCTTTGAGCAATATGGGTTCAAACTGTTCTAATTCACTTACAATAGAAGTTTCTTCAGCCTCTGCCACCCTTGAAACAGCAAAACTAACCCCTCCTTTTCTTGCTCCTCCTCAGCCTACTGAACATGAAGACAATGAGGATGAAGACCTTTCAGTTTATCCACTTCCGTTTAATGAATTCTAAATATATATTTTCACTTCCTTATCATTTCCTTAATAGCATTCTACTTTCTCCTAGCTTTCTTTATTATAAGAATACAGTATATAATACATCCAACGCACAAAATACGCATTAATTGACTACAGGTGTTACCAGTGCTGTTTCTGGTCAACAGTATTTAAATTTGGAGGGAGTAAAAGTTATAAACAGATTTTCAACTGCGTAAAGGTTAACACCCCTAATCCCCGCATTGTTCAAGGGTCAAGTGTATATGTAAGTATATATATGTTATAAATATATATAATAATGTGTGTATACATATATATATATGTATACTCTCTGAACATTTGCCTTTTGGGGAGAATTTTACAGTAATTTTTTTTCAGTTAGAGAAGTGGTATTGCAGTGGAGCCATCAGTTGCATTTATGCTGCACTGTTTCAAGAAGTTGGCTGCCTTCCTCTTCTTCATAATATAGGACAGAATGCTCAGCGTCCATCTATTTATTAATTCCTTTATTTCATTGTTCATATATCCAAAGGCATTCACTGACTTTTAGTGGATAATAAACACTCTGTCAACTTGAAGCTAAGGAGTCATCTTTTTGAAGTGAATACCCAGTACAGGAGATGGACGGGGCAACATTTAAGCTTGTTTTTGCTAAGCATCAATGAGGATTGAGAATAAAGCTGTTTCTAATGAGTAAATAGCTTAGCCTTAAACAGGATCTAACCAAACTATGAAAATTTCCTTTTCAATATAATCCAAAATTTGGCTTTGCCCTTCTATAAATGCCATGTTTTTATCATTTAAAAATCTCTACAGTTTATGTTTAATTTTTAAATAGAAAACCAAGTTCTCTATTTATTAATTGAGCATGGAAGATATTTTTAGTTTTCTTAATTAGTAAGCTGATTCTATTATTTAATTATTTTGAAAAAATTATTTTCATTTGTTTCCCCAGTTGTGTTAGCCTCAATTTACATTTAAACATTTAAATACTTTTTAATGATTGCACACGTCACATTCTATTTTCTATTTTCTGATCCTAACTAAACTTTTTTTCCAGATATTCATACATTCAGGTGATTTATGTTAATCATGCTTCTTGTTTAAGCTTTTTCTTTTCACCAAAATATACTCCACTTTCTTAAGTTGTGATCAATTCTTCAGCATTTAATTACTTTCTTAGCCCCAAAGTAAAAGTTTTACTTGTGAAAATGATGTGTTAGACTAAAATATGCTCTATCACTTTACACAACTTTAATTAGAGCATTCCAGATAAGTTTTTGTCAAAACAAATTTATTAATACATTGACTTTTGGATCTACTGAAAAATGAATTATTCACTGGAATCCTAGATTCCTGGATTCTATTGTTCTTTATTTTGTTTTGTTTTAAAATTAGCCTACTTATTTTTAAAACTGAGTTTGTTGTAGCACATGGGTGTAATATCATACTAAAACATTCATAAATTTCTAGGACATGTTAACTCTATAATTTTAAATCCATAATCATCATATTTTCCATTTTAATTCTAACAATATATTATCTAGTTGATGAATACAAATTATTATTAGGATAATTTAGAATAAATAATCCTAAAACTATGACTTTACATTTTTTGTGACACTAAAATAAATTTTATGCATATTTGCTTTAGTCAAAAGTTATTTTCCTATTTTACAAATTATACAATACAGTCTCTGATGTTTTGTATACAAGAACATTGACTGCTGTAGATCAGTGTAAGAATCAGTTTTACTCATTCATCAAACTCAAATTCCTAAATTACAACATGCCAACATTATGGTAAGCATTCTAATTAAGTTTTGTTAGAAATTACAATATCAAATTTTATCTTTGTTAAGATTGTATGATTAGACACAATTTTTATCCTGAATTGTAGAAAACAACATACAAAACAACAAAAAAATTATAGGCAGTAAATAAGGTCATAATGAACTAGCAGGTAAAACTTTGATTTTAATAGCAATTAGTATAATGATCGTTTTTAAGAGATGTGAGCCATAAATCTAAGTTTTGTTTCCATCTGAAATTTTCAATGAAATATAATTTGGAAAGTTTTGATTTGACAAATTAGCTTTTGATATATGTAAATAATGTAAGACCTACATATGCATTGTTCCATTTTCATCTAGCTCTTCATTTTATAGGAAATTAATAACAAACGCTTCTCCAATCTCTCCCCTAATTTCCGTCCTCACTGATATATTACTCCTGAATCATCTTATCTCAGACTTGTATATTATTTATGGTTCTAGATGGTATCTATCAGCATCTACTATTATATTTTTTGAACAAATGAACAGCTCTCAAATGCTGTAATATCTCCTGTTTCCCCCCTGATTTTCCAGGGTTCATAAATTTTAGACGTCAGATTATATTCCCCATTGTATTCATATTAATGGTGATAAGTTAAGCTCTCTTTCAGAAAGAAATCAAAATGTCGGCCGGGCGCGGTGGCTCAAGCCTGTAATCCCAGCACTTTGGGAGGCCGAGAGGGGCGGATCACGAGGTCAGGAGATCGAGACCATCCTGGCTAACACGGTGAAACCCCGTCTCTACTAAAAAATACAAAAAACTAGCCGGGCGAGGTGGCAGGCGCCTGTAGTCCAGCTACTCGGGAGGCTGAGGCAGGAGAATGGCGTAAACCCAGGAGGCGGAGCATGCAGTGAGCTGAGATCCCCTCACTGCACTCCAGCCTGGGCGACAGAGCGAGACTCCATCTCAAAAAAAAAAAAAAAAAAAAAAAAATCAAAATGTCTTAGAATGTTAAATAAGACCTTTCACAATGAGGTTAAACTTTTTACTAACATAAACTACTTCAATGCCCATCCTAATTTTCTCATCACTTCTTTATTGCTAATATTAATCTCTGTATTGTGTCTTGCAAAATCATGAATTCTAGGCTATGTAAGAAGTTCAGTTTCTAGGAAGAGCTTGGGTAGACTATCAAGGCCTTAAAGAGGATGAACAACAACAAAAAATCACTTTAGATGAATTTGGGTCAGTAAAGGGATATGCAAGGAGAGTCAATGTTTTGCACAGGAATAAGTTAAGAACCAAAGCAGAAAAGGACAGTGATGGTGAGGGTGGGAATTTGGGGGTGGTACAAGGAACGTTACAAGATATAGGTCATCATATCTTGACTTTGGCTCTAAGTAATTACAAATAAACAGCAGCAGCAGCACCATCAATTACAACAGTGACAAGAAAAATTGGCCTAAACAATTTGTAGATGGATTGTGTTTTATAATTTGAAGTCCAGAGGTAAAATGAAAGTAAGATCAATTGTTCATTAATGTCATAAAAAATCATTTTCATCCATCTACCCATCCTATAAGGGAGAAATTATCTATGTGTGATTTCCTTTCTGTTCACAAAATAGGTGATCATTGCAACTACAATTGTGTGTTTCATCGTTCCTACTTAACAGGCAAGTTCCCAATGCTATTGCCTTCAGCTAGATGTGTTCAATTTAAGTCATGTGCCTGGTCTTAGATTAATAAGAGTCACCATTAAAATATCATGCATTAATTGGCTTAGAACAAACAGAATACAATTCCGCAGATAAAAATAGAGATCCTGAGTCATATAGGATATGGGATCAGTAAATAGAAAAATTACAGTTTCCTTTACCAAGGAAACAAAATGATTCCAATAAAGCAAATATATGCCCAATATACATAATAAATACATGAAATGAACAAGTAATACATGGCTAACAAATAAATAATTTTTAAAAATGTATAAGAAGAAAATTAGTTTAAAAAAAAAAAGCTCAGAAGGTTCAGAGCAAACTATATGGATCACATTGTATTTTGGGAGATTTCCTGTATTGTTTGTAAACAGACGGTGCAATAAAACTGAAATGGTATCACCCTTGGAGTAAAATCAACTTGGGCCAGTTTACTACTTGCCATTTACTATCTATACAGCTTCTATTGAGTAAGTTATTCTTTCTTTGAATTTCAGTTTCCTTCACTATAAAATCTTAATTTTCTCTAAATAATGTAGGTATGAAGATGAAATAAAATGATTTATAGAATACATTAAACTCAGAATCATCCTTGTCCTTAGTGAGTGTTGTAAGAGAATGCCATTCTCTTCTCTGATTTATTGGCAAACTTCAAGACACAGGTAAAAATCACTATTTGTTTATTATTTCCAGTAAAGAGTTTGAAAAAAAATAGACACCCTTTTACCTTTTTCTGGATCCATGGCCCTTTGCGACATATCCTTGCAGCTCTTCCAAACAAAAGACGGAGTCCATTTTCCCAACCGTTGACTCTGAGCAGGGCCTGTAACTTGCTTTGACTAATAGAATGTTGTGAGCATGACATCATGCCAGCCTATGTCTGGATTTCGAGTCCTTTCACATTTCTCTTAATTCCCTGTGCCTACATGTGAACAAGTTTAGGCCAACATGCAGAAGGATGTTGATTGCACAGACCAGAATTGAATTAGCCTAGTTTTTCAGCTGTAGTCCCAGACATGAGATAAGCCAATCAGAATCACCGTATCTAATCACAGACACATGAGCTAGGGCAGTTGCTAGCTGTTCTGCAATTGTGAGCGCTAAGTACTTGTTGTTTTAAACCACTAAATTCTGGTGATAAGTTTCCCAGCAATAACTAACTAGTCCACAAGTACTAAATCCTAAGGCAGATTTAATCGACCCTGCTCTGTTACCAGCACGTTGCACTCCTTCATTTGCCATTGTCCACATTGTTTTGACTTGATATTGTCTGTCTTTCTCAGTGGATCATATATACAACAAGGATAGTGGCCCTTTCTTACTCTTCTTTATAACCTTATAACTAGGTTAAATGCCCGAGACATAAGAGATACATAGTAAATGCTATTCACTGGTGAGTTCAGTCAAAGTTCTCAGGCTGTTTGTAACATGTTGGCACAATTTAAGGATCCTCTTGTTTCCTTAGCTCATCTAGATAATGCAGTGATGACTTGCTTTATGTTTTCTCATCGCTGCAGAGGCTTGAAACATCCTGAGAGATTCAATGACATTTGCTATTCAAACACTTTTGTTCCAATTAATAGTGGTGCTTCTCAAGGGGAAATGCAGCACAAATGACTGGTCTCAGAGACATTCCCTTTTTGGGATAACTGAAGAAGAAAATCAAAATATGCCATAGTTTTAATGAAAACAGTCTGTATAACTCTCAGTAGAAGTGGGAAACTGGGAATTATATTGTGAAATAGAGACAATATTTCAGACAGAATGTGACCATTGCTCTCAGCTACTATCATTGGAATAAATCAACAGCACAATCAATGAATTGACCTAGTTATCTTTTTAACAAACCTGTAAGGATTCCATTATTTTACAGTGTTATTCTTTTAAAAATCAAAATGTATGTATTCTTCCTTTAAATTTCCTACCTGTTAACAATAAAACAAAAATAATTTGAGTAGGTTGATACAAAAGTAATTGCGGTTTTTGTCATTAAAAGTAATGACAAAAACCGCAATTACTTTTGCACCAACATAATACATTAAACTCACTACCATCCTATAGAAATTTAGCTCATTCACACCGACATATTATCAGAACATATTTGTGAGGCACTTTAAAAGTATAAATGCCACTTTTGTGTTAGTGATACCAACCACCTAGGAAGGCAGTTTGAGGAAGTATTGTTAATTGTATTTAATGTTAGAGTCAGCAGAATCACAAATAATTAGTGTTTTGAATTTTACAAAGCAGTAAAGAATCAAAATTGGAAAAAACCTTTACTTCAAAATTGTCCTTTTCTGAGCAAAATAAATTTGATTTTACTTAATTAAAGAAACAAATCTTTATGTTACCTCCTCCTTTCTTTTTTCTTCTATCATTGAGCATCTGGTTACTTATTTAACTCAGAGTTTTAGTTCAGAGTATCAAGGAGTGTCATGGAAACTTCAAACCCTAATTTCTAATGGTAATAAACATGTGTGAAGTAAGGAAGACATTACCCATGACTTTAAAAAAAAAGCTTTAAGGTGAGGGTCATAGAGAGTATACATCTCATGGTTTCTCAAGTGAGTAAAGTCTAAAGGGCTTTGCAGCCTGAGATTAATCTGGAGTCAATTGTTAGATATATGTCTTAGAGAAGAATCATTCTTCAACTTCATAGCACAACATCACTCATTCATCAATTAAATTAATCAATTTATTCACTCATCAATATTTTCATTGATGAAGTGTCTACTATCTTCCAGGTGTCATGCTAAGTTCTGGCTATACGACAGTAAACAAAACCATTGTGCCTGGCTCACTTTTGTGGGAGATACAGATTTTTAGCAAATATACACACAATTAAAAATTTTGAAATTGTAATAAATGTTACTGAGAAGACAAAAAAAAACAACCCTTAGATTCCCTGTAAGGAAACAAACAGAAAAAGGAAGGAAGGGAAAGATATTTAAACAGAACTGAATGGCAAGCACACTAAAACAATTAAAGAAAAAAGTCTGAGAAGGGTGAAAGCAGGGAGCTGCTGGATAGTAGTTAGTGTATCTAAGACTACCAAGAGGTAAATTTGGGAGTAGTGGGAGAAGCCAGGTCACATAGTACCCTGAAGATCATGTCAGAAGATTGATTTTATTCTAAGAGCTTTGAAAATCATGTAGACAGATTTTAAACTGAGGAATGACATGTTTTAAGAACATCATGGATGCGACACGGAGACATTGGAAGAATGGACATGAGGAAACAAGGATGCAAAGCTATTGTAATACTACAGGCAAAATATTTTTTTGACTCAAGTTATTGTGGAACCATGAAGGTGAGATGAACTCTACACAGTTTTAAATTATTTTGGGGTAGAATGACACAAGGTGAGTGGTTGCATATGGAAGTTGAGAAAACATATTTATATCAAACATGACTTACAAGTTTCTACCTTGTATATAAAGGATATCTTGACGGGGTGTGGTAGGTCACGCCTGTAATCCTAGCACTTTGGGAGGCTGAGGTGGGTGGATCACCTGAGGTCAGGGGTTTGAGACCAGCCTGGCCAACATGGTGAAGCCCTGTTTCTACTAAAAATACAAAAAGAAAAAAGAAAAAAAAAAAGAAAAAAATTAGCTGGGCATGGTGGCACATTCCTGTAATCTCATATTCTTGGGAGGTTGAGGCAGGAGAATCACTTGAACCCAGGAGTTGGAGGTTTCAGTGATCGGAGACTCCAGCCTGGGTGACAGAGTGAGACTCCGTCTCAAAAAACAAAAAAGAAAAGAAAAGAAAGAAAGAAAGAAAGGGTATCATTTACTCTGAATACTTTCTGAATTCCTAGGAAAATTGTTATGGATGGATGTCGCAATAATTCAAGTCAGGACACACATTACAACATGGATGATATGACATGGATCATATGATATGGACGAACATTAAAGACAGCGTGCTAGTGGAATAAGTCAGTCACAAAAGAACAGTTGGTTGATTCCACTTATACAAGGTATCTAGAGTCAGAAAGTAGTTTGGTGGCAGTCAGGAGCTGTGGCAGCAAGGAATTAGTAGCTAGTGTTTAACGGGTACAGCGTTTCAGTTGGAGAACATGAAAAAGTTCTGGAGATGGATAGTTGTGATAATTACACAAAAATGTGAATGTTCCTATACCACTGAACTTTACATTTAAAAATCATTTCAATGGTAAATTTTGAGTTATAGACATTTTACCACAATTAAACAAAAACAGAAAAAAGTGTTGAACTCAGCAACAGACTATGAAATTTACCTGGATGAATTTATAAAAACTACCATGCATATTTAAGAATATATTCTATATCAATTTAACGTATAACTTTAATATGTGTGAACTAAAATACAATGTGAGAAATTTTGCCCTCTTCCTGTGGCTGCATTATCTGGAAATGCTTTGAGAGTGTTTTGCATGCTCTGTGTGTCAGGTTTTAGGCATTTTTTTGTCCTTGTTAAGATATGGTACTCCACTTTCCCTCATTTTAAATAACTTTCACTTGACTTTCATTTCCATACCAATAAGTTCATTCTAGCAATAAAATTTTATTGTCACTCTTTCCAAGTTTTTATTTTCACCTTTTTATGAATACTATCAGGAGACAAGAAAGAACTTTACCCTTATATACCAATGTGCCACTCAAATTTATTTTCTGAAGTTAATCAAAAAGTTTTGGAGAATTTATTTTCCCTTATGATTATCTAAATGTGTCAATTCCCATAACATATAGGTATTCTAAAAATTCAGCACCACAGAAGACCACATTAATGCCATCGTAATATTTTAATCGTTGGACTGAATGGATTTTAGTCTTTTTAAATGAAAAGAGGATTCCACCCTCTCTACCCACTACCCTGGCTCAATATCTTGCACATAATAGGTGCAGGAAAATAATTTACTGATATGGTAAATATGTGCCATCTGCCCATCAAGGGGTAGTAGAGGTGTCTGGTGTTAGGAACAGCAGTAAAGTTCAAGTTCCCAACTCAGAAGTGGCATCTCTGTGAGGTAGTGGTGGTTTCATTGTATTTTGTGCTAGGTGGTAGCAATGACAATTTCAACAGTGTTTTTATTAGAACACATTTTTTTCTTTTTCGCATTCCTTCACATTTTTTTTTTTTTCCTGGAAGCAGAGCCTCAATTCTGTGTTTCCAGGTTTCATAATGAATCTAATACACTTTTAATTAAGTATGTCTCGGTTTCAACCGGTAAAAACTGATTCCGTTCTTTAGAACAAATAACCTGACTGATAAAATTGATGGAAACCTTCATGCATTCATCCAGTTGTTTATCAATTGTAAATGGCATTTATCACTCTATCTTTCATCCAGTCACTTATACAAATATTTATTTAGCATCTACTTTTTCCCAAGGTCTGACTTGGGTGAAGAGTAAGAAAAGATCTAAAATATGTATATCTGCTTCAAAAGTATTTAAATGTACTCAAGGGTCCTGCTATGTAAGTGGACAATCACAGCAACAGTGTGGTGAGCATTTCAAATAAATACTCAGAAAGCAACATATGAAAACAAAGAGGGACAACCTTGCCAGGCTTGAGTGATCAAGGAAGACTTCTCAGAAACAACAGTGTTTCTCAAAGTGTGATCTATAGATCATTTGCATTAGAGTCACCTGCTGGGGTTTAAACATCCCAAGTTGATTGCCTTTATCTGTTATCTACTGAATCAAAATATTCGACTTTTTACCCAGGAATCCATATGTGCAACAAACATTCTTGAAATATAAGTAAGTTGGGAAAGTGAAGGGAAACGATCTAGAAGATGCTTTTGCAAAGTCCCGGAAGTAAGAGAGAACAGTTGAATGTTTAGTATCCCAAGAACAAAGGAGCCAGAGGGACAGATACAGTAACTTCAAGTATGTCTGGCTTGGTATATTTTGACATTTATGTGAACTATCAAAGTTTGGGGTCAAAGAGATGTGGATTTGTATCTTCCACTAAGGACACTGACCATGGTGCTTCAGTTTTGCTTGCTGTAGTTTTTCCATCTTGACAGAAAGAAGAGTGAGAGCAACTCATAGGGAGATGGTGAGAATTACATTTACTTAATTGTATAAAGACACTCACTCTCAATAAAGGTTAGTTTCATCATAGTCATATGTATTTTTGCCAAAAAGAGTTGTTTGTTTGCCTGGTTAAATATCTTGCCAAAGAAGTGTTTATGGTAATTCACTTTATGCAGTGTACAGAGAGCAGCTGTGTAGATGGAAACTTAATAAATGGCTTTTTAACAACAGTCATGATAGTGGTTTGTACCTTCTTAAATTCTGTTTAATATTATTGAGTTTGTATTACATTCTGCTAAAGAAACATGGGCCTTTGAAAAGCATATGGGAATGTATCTGTTGATTATATGAAAATTGGCTCTGATTCTGCTTGCAAAAAAATAGCAAATGAAAGATAGATATATTTGGCCAAATGTCAAACAAAATATTTTTAAATGTATTGGGAATATCTTAACAGATGTTTCCCAATGTTTAATATTGTTTCAGTGAAGTTTAGTTTAATATTGTATTTGGTGAAAATCATATTGGCATAATATTTTCATTCAGAGCTAAACTCCTTTTTTTAACGAATGTAAAAACAGTATCCCCCCCATCTGATTATGACCCTTTTGTTATTGATTTGAGTAAAAGCGAGAGGACTAGAACAATTATGCTTGAAATCACTCTTCATTGAAGCGTTCCATTTTTGGTGTTTCACGCTGAGCTTGTTTTCTTGATTTCCCATGAAATCAGATATTATTTTCTAATTATGGCAGCACAATAACAGCTGAGCTACAGCAAGCTCTTCTTGTTACTGGGTTTTGTAAACAAGGTACTGATGATTTCAGCAGATGTCCCGGATTTGAGATCTTTTACTTCTTTCTAGGCAGGGGATGCTCAAACCGTAGACACAAATCTGCTATACCAGGAATAATGTGCTAATCACATGGTCAGTAACCCTAAGATTTTTAGCTATTACTCTCGAAACCTTGTCTGCTCAGGAACTACACTAGCTGTCTCTTCCCCTAAAATGGTTTTCCTTTCTTCTAACATTTACTTGTTACTTAATACTAATATATTTCAATGTTTTATGGCATTTACTGCTCTGCATAACAACTGTACTTGTTCACTAACATTTGTTCTCTGTTTTACATCATGAACATGAACATATATGTCTTCTTATTGTCTTTTTTTTTTTTTTTTAGTGGGGGATGGAATTGCTGTTTTTATTATCCACGGTCCACTGACTATCTATTCCTCACCATGTCGTGCAAAGCCTTCGACAATTTGATGTTAACTGGCCTTTTTACAGGTTGAGTATCCCTTCTGTAGAAATGTTGGGGGGTGCAGAAATGTTTCAGATTTCAGATGTTTTTAAATTTCATAATATTTTCATATATGTAATGAGATATTTTGGGGATGGGACCCAAGTCTAAACAGGAAGTTCATTTTTATTTCATATACCCTATATAACATAGCCTAAGGGTGATTTCATTATATATATTTTATATATATAAACATATAAAATATATAAAAATATATATTATATATATTTTAAATATATATTAAACATATAAAAAGTATATATTATATATATTTTAAATATATATTAAATATATATAAAGTATATTATATATTTTATATATATATAAAATATATAAAATATAGATTATATATTTTAAATATATATTAAATATATAAAAAAATATATATTTTAAATATATATTAAATATATAATATATAAAATACATATAAATATATTAATATGTAATTAATATATAAAATATATTCATATATGTATATATAATTAATATATTAATATATTAAATATATTATATATATATTTTTTTTGACACAGTGTCTCACTCTTTCCCCGAGGCTGGAACGCAGTGGTACAATCTCAGCTCACTGCAACCTCTACCTCCCAGGTTCAAGTGACTCTCCTGCCTCTGCCTCCCGAGTAGCTGGGAACAGAGGCACGTGCCACCACGTGCCACCACGCCTGTCTAATTTTTGGTATTTTTAGTAGAGATGGGGTTTCACCATGTTGGCCAGGCTGATCTCAAACTCGTGGCCTCAAGTGATCCGCCCACCTCAGCCTCCCAAAGTGCTGGAATTACAGGTGTGAGCTACTGCGCCTGGCCTCATACAATATTTTTGATACTTTTTTGGCATGTACATTACTGTACACTACTATAGATCTTGTAAACAATGTACACATAGGTTACACTAAATTTCAAAAGAATAAAGTAATTGCACTGTGATGTTATGATAGCTACAATGTCACTGGGTGACAGAAATTTTTCAGTTTCCTTAAAATCTCATGGGGCCACCATAGTATATACGGTCTGGGGTAGAGGGTAAAGTCGTTATATGGCCCATGACTATACTTTCTCTCTCTCTGTGAATATGTGTACATTTATGACTTCATATTGTACATCTTTCCCAAAGTCATATGTGCATAATGGTGCCAATTTTCCCAAAGTCATATGTGCATAATGGTGCAAATCCACTGAGAATTTTGTAGGCACTGTACTAAAGATCTAAAGTATAAGGATTCAGAAATTGCATAAAATAGCTCCCTGCTGTAGGGTAGCACACAGTTATTTTATTCTTAATTCCTATTTACATGTCTTTGTCTAAAGTAAGCCATGTGATCCTGCCTACTTTCAAGATACAAAAGTGCAATGTCACCACGTTGCAGGAGAACCAGAAATATCTGTAACAGCAATAATGGCGACCTAATTGGTCATATATAATTTCAGGCATTCTTTTCTTCTCCATAGCCTCCTTGAAAATTTCTTCAAAAAATAGCATACAAAGGAAAAAGGTCAAGTTATGAGTGTCTTGTGTTATCTCACTTCAAACATTGAATATACTTGTTCACCATTGAGAACTTCACCCTTATTTCTAAACATTAATGCCCCTCAAAAACATCAAAGCATTCAGTACTCTGGAAATTACTTTTTGACATGATTATAACTAGGAGAATATCTATCCTGGTGGTTTCCATTCCTGACATCCTTTTGGGATTACTTGGATCACTTATTAAACATATACCTTTGGTATCATTTTAGAAGATTAAGACTGAGTAGATCTGAGGTGAATATCATAAATATTCAACAGGGTTGAACTCATCCAACAGGGTTCTGATATAGCTATGTGGAGACTATGGCTTGAATGAAAAAAAAAAAAAAAAAAAACATTTGCAAAATGCTTCTGTGGTGAATGACAGTGACTGTTCACAGGACACTTTCTGCTCTTGGGGACCACAGCCTGTCTTGGGCTCAATCTGCTGCCTCTGAATTCACTTGATACATTTTGGATATTTGTCCCTTCCAAATCTCACCTTGAAATGCAATCAGCAATGTTGGAGGTGGAGCTTATTGGGAGGTGTTGGACTATGGTGGTGGATCCTTAATGAATAGTTTAGCGCTGTCCTCTCGGTGATGAGTGCGTCTTCGCTCAGCTAGTACCTGCAAGATCTGGTTGTTTAAAAGAGTCTGGGGCCTCCCCCCCTCCCACCCCCTTGCCCTTGCTCTCACCGTGTCATATGCTGGCTCCCTGTCGCCTCCTGCCATGATCCTAAGCTTCCTGAGGCCTCACCAGAAGCATATGCCCACACCATGCTTCCTGTAAAGCCAGCAGAATCATAAGCCAATTAAACCTAGTTTTTAAATAGATTACCCAGCTTCAGGTGTTTACTTATAACAACACAAGAATGGACTAACACGTTCGCTTTGTTTCCGCAGCAGGCCTCTAAATCTCAGTTGCTTACCATCTACCTTTGACAGCTTCTATTGCCCAATTCTCAGTATTCTTTTAGGCTCCTGACTTCCAGCTGCTGCTTACTGTTGTTAAAGGAAGCAAGTTTCCATACTGACTTACAGTATTTCTGCTCAACATTATGGATAGGTGGAAAATAAAAAAAAAATTGACATAATAAAAATTAAAACATAAGACATTTTACAAAGTTGTTTAAAAAAGTTGAAGTCATTTTTTTTCTGATCTTTGATTGCTGATATATATCCTAGAGAAATAATGTAGAATCTCTTCAAAATTTCACCCCCAAGTTTTTATTCACAGTGAAGAGATTCACAAACTTCCACTACCACATCCTGCTTTCTGCAGCAAAACTGGAAAGAATCACATATGCTTGACAATAGGAATCTCTTCCTTGATCAATGTCCCTTTATGAAGATACATTTTAGTTTGCATCTATTTCCCATTAGTTACCTGTGTCACATCCTAACCCATTGTCATACGAGACAGTAGCAAAATTTCTAGAATTCTAAATTCCAGTGCAATATTTAGTGTTTCACATTTTAGAAACAATGAAAGTACTACAGTGAATATGAATGAGTCTTTTTGAAAACTAAAACACAGAAAAAGGAAGAAGATAGTTGAAAAAGTAATACATTTCTGTAGTTATTTTTAAATGCTATTTCCTCACTATTTCTCACTTTTAGCTTCTGTAGAATAAGCAAAACATAAGTAAAACCAAATTTCCAGACCATGGAGTTCTTTCTGAAGCGCGGGATGTGGGCTGTAAGCTTAAAATAAACGCATTCCGTGAGTTCTATGGCCTTTGTTTCCACATTTCACCAGCAATCACATTCTGTTCTAGAAGCTCAGTAGATTCAGTCCTGGGAGAGGAACTTGAGCAAAGGAAAGGGAAGTTACTGAGGAGAGATGCGTCAGAGCCAATTCATAGATCCATCAGTCAATTACAGTTGGTATGAGAGAGTAGACTCCTTAATTTTACATACAGTGTTGGACTGTGATTAAGATATTCTGGTTTTTAAAAATGTATATTTAGTTGGTATTTCTAACAGAAAAATGATTCAAACATGCACATATAGTGTATATTTGTGCAACAACGTCAGGAAATCTAAAAAGAGTATTAATAATAACATTTTAATATCACATCTGAAATTAAAATTTTTCTGAGAGAAATTACAGGGTTTGAAATGGAAAAGCAAATGAGAAGGGAGATTATGAGGAAAAGGATTTTTCTTGATTTTCCTCCAAAGAGATGATGAAAACAAAGAATGAATGGTCATGGCTCACAGTAATTAACTTTACAGCAGAAACCATCATTTATACTTGCCCCCAAGGCTGTTCTGTAGGTTAAACCCACTTTTTAAAGATTTTTTTTAACAAATTGTTCTTAACCATTTTGCCACAATTGTGGAAATGACTAATTTTCCTGTCTTAAGTGGAAAAACTATCGGCACTATCACCTGACTATATTTTAAAACTTAACAGCTTTTATGATTCAGAGAAGTGAACGACTACTACTTCCCTGAATTAATATTATAGTTTTACACTTTAAAAATCCCTCTCACAGTTGCCAGCTTCATTACTGAAAATCAATGAGTTTTCATTTTTTTTTTGTACAGGAATGGTTTGTCTATAAAATATAAAACTACCCAGATAAAAAGAGTATTTTTTTTGTCATTACAGAGATCTTAGTGTTTTTGTATTTTGGCCAAAACTGCACTAAATGGTGTCAATTAGAGCAAAATTATTTCTGAATGACTGGCAAGTTTTGTAGACACAACTGTAGTGTATTAGGATAGTAGAATTGATTACTTAATTCCCATTGTTTGTTCCCATTATAATTATAAATATAATTGGAGAAAGATAATTTTCATAAATATAATTAGGCATTTTGTCTTTGATTTAATCCGAATTTGCTTTATTTGGAGCACGAATGCTGCATTTACTAGAACCAGCAAATATGTAGCATTACCTAAATAAAACCACTTCACCTTATAAGGCTTGCAGAGCCCTCTATCATTAATATGATTAAAAGTTGCCAGAGGGCTCATGTAAATGCAAAACCCTAGCTCCCACCATTAGAATTCCATCAACAGTAGGCTGAGAAGAGACTGGGCATTTGCACTTTGAACAAATGCCCCAAGCCTTTTGGGAATTGCATTTAGAGAAAAAGATTTTGAAACCCAGAAATCTGAAATGAAATCTGATTTTCAGAACCTGAAGGAGCAACTGTTTCAGCACTTGAAAGCTATGTCAACATTTTCCATGTCCAACAAATTTGTTACTGCAAGTTTTTGAATAATTTTAGTTGAAATTTAATATTATTTGCTACTTGCAAATGCAAAGATTGAATATCACCGACTTGTCAAAAACTAATTGTTAAGTATTATGTATGTAAATACAATATTGAAACACATTGGAAATAGGCATTTTAAAAACAAGACGTTCAAAACAGAAGAGTCTTTTTCATATGTTCAATGACTGTGTTCTTACTACAAATTTTTGTACAATATACAACTTGACTTTCAGAACAGGATCAATACTTGTTTTCCGCTTGGAAGTATTTTAATAAAAAAAAATACATTTCCAGTGTGTAAATGTGGGAGTAAATCATATTGTGAAGTATTTATTTAGATAGTAAAATCTCATTATTTCTTTATTTCCAAATGTAGGGGTTGGTTATGATGAAATAGGACAAGTTATTCTTCAGTTTTTATTTATGTTCTAATTTTCAGTGCTCATAGTGCCATCACAAGTGGCCACATAAGCCAGTATGATCTCCTTCCTCTGTGCTCAAAGAAATATAATGATAGAAGGGAGGAAACACAATAGCAGAAGTGTCATATTTTAAAAGTCCATCAGATACAGTCATTTGCTCCCCTAATATCTATCATCTTCTCCTCCTTACTCCCACTTCCTCCATCTCCCTACTTTAATACTAAATATTTGCTCTTTTGCACCTCAGCATCACCGTGAAAAGAGGATGGACTAACCTTCTGGTTCCAGGAGAAAGACGACAGACTTGGAAACTGAATTGGCCCATCCACTGCAGCTGAAATCTGCCACCTTAACCTCCTGCAGAGCTTCAATGAGAAGCAGAGATCAGCCAAGGGCCTCTGAGCACCTAGTCAACTCAGAGATGTGTGAATGGTGATACAGAATTGCTGCTTTAAACCCCTCAGCTTTGTGGTAGTTACACGGGAATAGCTAATACAAGTAAGTGGCACAGACCCCGGCACAGAGCTGATACACAGGATGTCACTGGGAGAAACAGAGAAAGAATGTGGTTATCTTCCAATGTCTACGGTTTCACATTCTGGGATTTCAGTTACCTGCATTTAACAGAGGCTGCCTGACAATATTAAATTAAAAATTCCCAGAGTAAACAATTCGTAAGTTTTAGAATGCATGCCATTCTGAGTATCATAACTAAATCTCATGCTATTTTACTTTGTCCTTCTCAAGATGTGGTTTCAGATATCCAGTGGGGGTCTCAGAATTTACCTCTGTGGATAAGGGAGGACTACGGTAATCAGAAAAGCAGAAAGAGATACAGGGTAACTGTTAGCTTAAACAATTATGGAAATAAAAAGTTAGAAAATAAACAATACCAGTTCCCAAACATGTATCCAAAAGTCTTAGGACTATGTGTGTTTGAACTACAGAACTTTTCAGACTTTATAAAGTTATTAGAAGGGAAACTCACTACAGTTTTAACAGTCGTCAACAGGTTCTGGGACAATGCCTCAATACATCATTCTGGAAGAAAATAAATGAATATTCACATAAAGCAAAATAAACAGAGACTATAAAATTCATGTCATCTCAAGTTAGGTTTGGCTTCTAAATGAGTTATGAAAACTATTTTAGATTTTAGTGCTTTCTGAATTTCAGAACTACAGGTGAAGAACCTGTAATGTCAACTACGCAGAAAATTATAAGCATAAAAATAGGAGTATAAAAAAATAGGAGAGGCCGGGCGCGGTGGCTCAAGCCTGTAATCCCAGCACTTTGGGAAGCCGAGACGGGCGGATCACGAGGTCAGGAGATCGAGACCATCCTGGCCTACACGGTGAAACCCCGTCTCTATTAAAAAATACAAAAAACTAGCCGGGCGAGATGGCGGGCGCCTGTAGTCCCAGCTACTCGGGAGGCTGAGGCAGGAGAATGGCGGGAACCCGGGAGGCGGAGCTTGCAGTGAGCTGAGATCAGGCCACTGCACTCCAGCCCAGTGACAGAGCGAGACTCCGTCTCAAAAAAAAAAAAAAAAAAAAAAAAAAAAGATAGGAGAATCATTGTCTTAGATGTTAAAGCAAATACCTTGTTGGATTAGTTAAGGTAAAAGAAAAATTCACAAATCTATGAAGTAGATATGTTAGTGAATACTTCAAGCTGTTAAATAAATAGTTAAGGAGCATTACACAAACACCCTCCTCCGATAGGCAGTTATCCAAAGGAATTACCCCTTGCCTTCGGTTCCTATTGTTGGTATCATCATTATTTTTTAAAAATTAGATGGAAAAAAATAATTTACTAATTTACCTCTACACATAATAAGAGAGGTCTGTTGAGCCTGAGCCAAGTGTAATATGCAGTAGCAGGGGGACGTGAAGGGCTAATTTGAGTAATCCCACTCCCATCTCAATAGCGAGTGGCTTTTTACTGTGTGTTTTAAAGTAGACTCTAGTTCATGAAAGACACAAAAATGTCATTATTTCCATAAAGGTAATTAAAAATGGCAGAAAATATAAAATTTTGTGGAAACCACAAGCTCAAAATGAGGACTCTTGTTCCAGCCCAATTCAAATATATCTGATAAATGAATAGTATGCTACAGGCTTAACTCACATCTTCTCTAGTTATTTGTATGCCAATGACAAGAATGGTTCAGAATGAGTTACTAATCTCATATTGCATGGTCTCTATAGTCATATTTTTAAAATTCTAGAAGATGGCCGAATAGGAACAGCGTCAGTCTCCATCTCCCAGCGCGAGCGACACACAAGACCGGCGATTTCTGCATTTTCAACTGAGGTACTGGGGTCATCTCACTCGGGAGTGCCGGACAATCGGTGCTGGTCAGCTGCTGCAGCCCGACCAGCGAGAGCTGAAGCAGGGCGAGGCATCGCCTCACCTGGGAAGCGCGAGGGGGAAGGGAGTCCCTTTTCCTAGCCAGGGGAACTGAGACACACAACACCTGGAAAATCGGGTAACTCCCACCCCAATACTGCGCTGTAACACCGACACACCGGAGATTGTATCCCACACCTGGCCGGGAGGGTCCCACGCCCACGGAGCCTCTCTCCTTGCTAACACAGCAGTCTGCGGCAATCTAACCGCAAGGCAGCAGCGAGGCTGGGGGAGGGGCGCCCGCCATCGCTGAGGCTTAAGTAGGTAACTAAAGCCGCTGGGAAGCTGGAACTGGGTGGAGCTCACAGCAGCTCAAGGAAACCTGCCTGTCTCTGTAGACTGCGCCTCTGGGGACAGGGCTCAGCTAAAGGAGTAGAAGCCTGTGAAACGCGAACGACTCTGTCTGACAGCTTTGAAGAGAGCAGGGGATCTCCCAACACGGAGGTTGAGATCTGAGAAGGGGCAGTCTGCCTGCTCAAGTGAGTCACTGACCCCTGAGTAGCCTAACTGGGAGACATCCCCCACTAGGGGCAGTCTGACACCCCACACCTCACAGGGTGGAGTACACCCCTGAGAGGAAGCTTCCAAAGCAAGAATCAGACAGGTGCACTCGCTGTTCAGCAATATTCTATCTTCTGCAACCTCTGCTGCTGATACCCAGGCAAACAGGGTCTGGAGTGGACCTCAAGCAATCTCCAACAGACCTATAGCTGAGGGTCCTGACAGTCAGAAGGAAACCTATCAAACAGGAAGGACACCTATATCAAAACCCCATCAGTACGTCACCATCATCAAAGACCAGTGACAGATAAAACCACAAAGATGGGGAAAAAGCAGGGCAGAAAAGCTGGAAATTCAAAAAATAAGAGCGCATCTCCTCCTGCAAAGGAGCACAGCCCATCGCCAGCAACGGATCAAAGCTGGTCAGAGAATGATTTTGATGAGATGAGAGAAGAAGGCATCAGTCCATCAAACCTCTCAGAGCTAAAGGAGGAATTACGTACCCAGCGCAAAGAAACTAAAAATCTTGAAAAAAAAGTGGAAGAATTGACAGCTAGACTAATTAATGCAGAGAAGGTCATAAACGAAATGACAGAGGTGAAAACCATGACACGAGAAATACGTGACAAACGCACAAGCTTCAGTAACCGACTCGATCAACTGGAAGAAAGAGTATCAGCGATTGAGGATCAAATGAATGAAATGAAGCGAGAAGAGAAACCAAAAGAAAAAAGAAGAAAAAGAAATGAACAAAGCCTGCAAGAAGTATGGGATTATGTCAAAAGACCAAATCTACGTCTGATTGGGGTGCCTGAAAGTGAGGGGGAAAATGGAACCAAATTGGAAAACACTCTACAGGATATCATCCAGGAGAACTTCCCCAACCTAGCAGGCCAGGCCAACATTCAAATTCAGGAAATACAGAGAACGCCACAAAGATACTCCTCCAGAAGAGCAACTCCAAGACACATAATTGCCAGATTCACCAAAGTTGAAATGAAGGAAAAAATCTTAAGGGCAGCCAGAGAGAAAGGTCGGGTTACCCACAAAGGGAAGCCCATCAGACTGACAGCAGATCTCTCGGCAGAAACTCTACAAGCCAGAAGAGAGTGGGGGCCAATATTCAACGTTCTTAAAGAAAAGAATTTTAAACCCAGAATTTCATATCCAGCCAAACTAAGTTTCATAAGTGAAGGAGAAATAAAATTCTTTACAGATAAGCAAATGCTTAGAGATTTTGTCACCACCAGGCCTGCCTTACAAGAGACCCTGAAGGAAGCCCTAAACATGGAAAGGAACAACTGGTACCAGCCACTGCAAAAACATGCCAAAATGTAAAGACCATCGAGCCTAGGAAGAAACTGCATCAACTAATGAGCAAAATAACCAGTTAATATCATAATGGCAGGATCAAGATCACACATAACAATATTAACCTTAAATGTAAATGGACTAAATGCTCCAATTAAAAGACACAGACTGGCAAACTGGATAAAGAGTCAAGACCCATCAGTCTGCTGTCTTCAGGAGACCCATCTCACATGCAGAGACATACATAGGCTCAAAATAAAAGGATGGAGGAAGATCTACCAAGCAAATGGAGAACAAAAAAAAGCAGGGGTTGCAATCCTAGTCTCTGATAAAACAGACTTTAAACCATCAAAGATCAAAAGAGACAAAGAAGGCCATTACATAATGGTAAAGGGATCAATCCAACAGGAAGAGCTAACTATCCTAAATATATATGCACCTAATACAGGAGCACCCAGATTCATAAAGCAAGTCCTTAGAGACTTACAAAGAGACTTAGACTCCCATACAATAATAATGGGAGACTTCAACACTCCACTGTCAACATTAGACAGATCAACGAGACAGAAAGTTAACAAGGATATCCAGGAATTGAACTCATCTCTGCACCAAGCGGACCTAATAGACATCTATAGAACTCTCCACCCCAAGTCAACAGAATATACATTCTTCTCAGCACCACATCACACTTATTCCAAAATTGACCACATAATTGGAAGTAAAGCACTCCTCAGCAAATGTAAAAGAACAGAAATTATAACAAACTGTCTCTCTGACCACAGTGCAATCAAACTAGAACTCAGGACTCAGAAATTCAATCAAAACCGCTCAACTACATGGAAACTGAACAACCTGCTCCTGAATGACTACTGGGTACATAACGAAATGAAAGCAGAAATAAAGATGTTCTTTGAATCCAATGAGAACAAAGATACAACATACCAGAATCTCTGGGACACATTTAAAGCAGTATGTAGAGGGAAATTTATAGCACTAAGTGCCCACAAGAGAAAGCAGGAAAGATCTAAAATTGACACTCTAACATCACAATTAAAAGAACTAGAGAGGCAAGAGCAAACACATTCAAAAGCTAGCAGAAAGCAAGAAATAACTAAGATCAGAGCAGAACTGAAGGAGATAGAGACACAAAAAACCCTCCAAAAAATCAATGAATCCAGGAGTTGGTTTTTTGAAAAGATCAACAAAATTGACAGACCGCTAGCAAGATTAATAAAGAAGAAAAGAGAGAGGAATCAAATAGACGCAATAAAAAATGATAAAGGGGATATCACCACCGACCCCACAGAAATACAAACTACCATCAGAGAATACTATAAACACCTCTATGCAAATCAACTAGAAAATCTAGAAGAAATGGATAATTTCCTGGACACGTACACTCTTCCAAGACTAAACCAGGAAGAAGTTGAATCCCTGAATAGACCAATAGCAGCATCTGAAATTGAGGCAACAATTAATAGCCTGCCCACCAAAAAAAGCCCAGGACCAGATGGATTCACAGCTGAATTCTACCAGAGGTACAAGGAGGAGCTGGTACCATTCCTTCTGAAACTATTCCAATCAATAGAAAAAGAGGGAATCCTCCCTAACTCATTTTATGAGGCCAGCATCATCCTGATACCAAAGCCTGGCAGAGACACAACAAAAAAAGAGAATTTTAGACCAATCTCCCTGATGAACATCGATGCAAAAATCCTCAATAAAATACTGGCAAACCGGATTCAGCAGCACATCAAAAAGCTTATCCACCATGATCAAGTGGGCTTCATCCCTGGGATGCAAGGCTGGTTCAACATTCGCAAATCAATCAACGTAATCCAGCATATCAACAGAACCAAAGACAAGAACCACATGATTATCTCAATAGATGCAGAAAAGGCTTTTGACAAAATTCAACAGCCCTCCATGCTAAAAACGCTCAATAAATTCGGTATTGATGGAACGTACCTCAAAATAATAAGAGCTATTTATGACAAACCCACAGCTAATATCATACTGAATGGGCAAAAACTGGAAAAGTTCCCTTTGAAAACTGGCACAAGACAGGGATGCCCTCTCTCACCACTCCTATTCAACATAGTGTTGGAAGTTCTGGCTAGGGCAATCAGGCAAGAGAAAGAAATCAAGGGTATTCAGTTAGGAAAAGAAGAAGTCAAATTGTCCCTGTTTGCAGATGACATGATTGTGTATTTAGAAAACCCCATCGTCTCAGCCCAAAATCTTCTTAAGCTGATAAGCAACTTCAGCAAAGTCTCAGGATACAAAATTAATGTGCAAAAATCACAAGCATTCTTATACACCAGTAACAGACAAACAGCGAGCCAAATCAGGAATGAACTTCCATTCACAATTGCTTCAAAGAGAATAAAATACCTAGGAATCCAACTTACAAGGGATGTAAAGGACCTCTTCAAGGAGAACTACAAACCACTGCTCAGTGAAATCAAAGAGGACACAAACAAATGGAAGAACATACCATGCTCATGGATAGGCAGAATCAATATTGTGAAAATGGCCATACTGCCCAAGGTAATTTATAGATTCAATGCCATCCCCATCAAGCTACCAATGAGTTTCTTCACCGAATTGGAAAAAACTGCTTTAAAGTTCATATGGAACCAAAAAAGAGCCCGTATTGCCAAGACAATCCTAAGTCAAAAGGACAAAGCCGGAGGCGTCACGCTACCTGACTTCAAACTATACTACAAGGCTACAGTAACCAAAACAGCATGGTACTGGTACCAAAACAGAGATATAGACCAATGGAACAGAACGGAGCCTTCAGAAATAATGCCACACATCTACAACCATCTGATCTTTGACAAACCTGAGAAAAACAAGAAATGGGGAAAGGATTCCCTATTTAATAAATGGTGCTGGGAAAATTGGCTAGCCATAAGTAGAAAGCTGAAACTGGATCCTTTCCTTACTCCTTATACGAAGATTAATTCAAGATGGATTAGAGACTTAAATGTTAGACCTAATACCATAAAAACCCTAGAAGAAAATCTAGGTAGTACCATTCAGGACATAGGCATGGGCAAGGACTTCATGTCTAAAACACCAAAAGCAACGGAAGCAAAAGCCAAAATTGACAAATGGGATCTCATTAAACTAAAGAGCTTCTGCACAGCAAAAGAAACTACCATCAGAGTGAACAGGCAACCTACAGAATGGGAGAAAATTTTTGCAATCTACTCATCTGACAAAGGGCTCATTTCCAGAATCTACAAAGAACTCAAGCAAATATACAAGAAAAAAACAAACAACCCCATCCAAAAGTGGGGAAAGGATATGAACAGACATTTCTCAAAAGAAGACATTCATACAGCCAACAGACACATGAAAAAATGCTCATCATCACTGGCCATCAGAGAAATGCAAATCAAAACCACAATGAGATACCATCTCACACCAGTTAGAATGGCAATCATTAAAAAATCAGGAAACAACAGGTGTTGGAGAGGATGCGGAGAAATAGGAACACTTTTACACTGTTGGTGGGATTGTAAACTAGTTCAACCATTATGGAAAACAGTATGGCGATTCCTCAAGGATCTAGAACTAGATGTACCATATGACCCAGCCATCCCACTACTGGGTATATACCCAAAGGATTATAAATTATGCTACTACAAAGACACATGCACACGTATGTTTATTGCGGCACTATTCACAATAGCAAAGACTTGGAATCAACCCAAATGTCCATCAGTGACAGACTGGATTAAGAAAATGTGGCACATATACACCATGGAATACTATGCAGCCATAAAAAAGGATGAGTTTGCGTCCTTTGTAGGGACATGGATGCAGCTGGAAACCATCATTCTTAGCAAATTATCACAAGAAGAGAAAACCAAACACCGCATGTTCTCACTCATAGGTGGGAACTGAACAATGAGCTCACTTGGACTCGGGAAGGGGAACATCACACACTGGGGCCTATCATGGGGAGGGGGGAGGGGGGAGGGATTGCATTGGGGAGTTATACCTGATATAAATGATGAATTGATGGGTGCTGACGAGTTGATGGGTGCAGCACACCAACATGGCACATGTATACATATGTAACCTGCACGTTATGCACATGTACCCTAGAACTTAAAGTATAATAAAAAAAAATAAAAATAAAAAAAAAATAAAATAAAATTCTACACAGTTAATTCTAATCATATTGTAAAACACAGTATCATTACTAGTATTATTATTACTAATATTAGGATCTTAACATTAAAATTCTATAAAATTACTTTGGAATGGTATTAAATTGGATAGCATATTACCGCAGAAATGTTAAACTGTAATAAGTAGTATTTTTTAAGTAAATAAATGCATGTGGAAAATTATGCCCCATTTGATGTTATTCATTTATTTGTTTAATAATTATGTATTTGTTGACTAGATGAATGAATGAACAGTATGTTTTTAACCACATACTTATATTGTGTATCTCTCAAATAAGTGTTCCCTCTGTTATTTAAGCAAGCCACATATATTTGAATGCTAATGTATTTCTTTTCTTAATTTGCAGTATTGTTCTTCAATATTCTTGTTAATATAAATTGAACTGAATGGTCATATCATCACATTTTTATGGATTAAGAAATTTTTCATAGAAGCCAATAGAAAAATTTTAGTTTGTATTTTGTATTTGTTAAGTTTGTTTTTATCAAGGTTGTATGGAGCCTTAAAACTCTGTTACGTTGCGATGCTTGCTTGACTTAAATATAATGTTTTACAAAAATTCATTTCTACATATAGTGTTTTACAAATAATTGTCTCTTCAAAGGTTTGACTATATTAGAATCCAAAATAATTGTGATATAAGGTATAACACTCATATTAAGGCATTCAAAAATATATTTTATATTACAATGTTAATATTGTATATTATCTCTTATAAGGTTAGTCTTCCATATTGTCATTTTCCCCAGTGATATTAATACATGAAAAGACTCTCTAGTGAGTCTTTTTTTCTAAAAGCTTGAGAATATCATTGAGATTTCTTTAAAATATAAAGGACTTTAATCATTTAGCTATCTTGCATTATGAATATCATTATTTCAGAGAGGTGGATATATTCTAGGAGTTTGTTGAAAATGAATCAAGTTTAGAAGAACATGAAACATAATAAAAGATACTTTTCACCATGTTGTAAAGAACGGATTTGATGTTTGTAGGAAATCAGTTATATGAAAAATTAATCATTCAAAATATAAAGAACAGAATAAAAATGCTAATTTTTGAAATTCAAAGATAGACTTCACAATAGAGAGAATACAATAAAATGTAGCAATTATAAACAAAAGAATTATAAACTCTGTAAGCCTTATCTAGCTCTGGAGCTTGCCAAAAGTACAAAACAGGAATTAGGGAAAAAAATAAATTAGTTGTTGACGTCTACAGATAACATAATCTTTTTAAAAGAAATTGAAAAGTTTATCTTAAAAAGAAAAAACTTTGATTTTTAATATGAGTTTTGTTTTCAGATGGATACTTTCTTTAAAGATGTAAAATGAACTTTTGCTTGAGAGCAGAACTTATCTAAGAGATAGAAAAACTAGATTTTGTATTTTATTATATTGTATCTGATTGTAACCAATCAACTGAAACTCATAAAGTACTCAATTTTAATAAGTGACCCAGAATGCCAGCCTCTTAATGGACAGAAACAGAGGTGTCTTCCTGACCAATGAGTAAAGAGAACAGCAGAGAGCTAATCTTCATTCCAACTCCTGCTTCTGAGGCAAAAGTAGCTCTAATGCTGTTCCCATTTTAATAACTCCATGGAGAGCCTCCACAGTTCATTTGAAGTGGTTGAAAATTTTTTCCTTTGAAGAATACTTACCTTCAGAATCACTTTTATGTGGATCAGGGCCTGTGAAGGAAAGGTCAAGAAAGCTCTGACCGTGACTTACTTGTGCTGCTAAACTGTAATTATTAAAAAGATAAAAGTATGATTCTATGAATACAGAATTAACATATGTTAAGCGTTTTAACTCATTAATTAATGTAGGAACTAGTAAGATGTTAAAACAAGTTCAAAGAAGAAGTTGAAAAACATTGTATAGTTAGTATGAGTATACACACACAAAATCAAGAAATCTAAAATGAATTTGCTAATAGATAAAAAATATTTCATAGTTTATAGGGAAATGAAATGCAATAGTTGGGGTCATATTTTCCACAGAGCAGAAATCCATTTTGTCTTCCCCAGAAAAAAATCATTTTATTGCTATGAATAAGAAGAGTTTCAATTTTCATCAATTTTTACAATGCAACCCCCACCGCTACAGGGTTTTTAAACATCCTAGTGAATATAAAAAAAAAAAAAATCAAAAGTGAAAAACACATAAAATCTGATAACCGTTCAAGTCCCACTAGAAAATGTCTTCAACCTCAGTGAAAGAAAATCCAGTAAGCTTGTTTGCCCATTTACACGTCTTGGAAAATTTATCCCAAGAGCGTTTGGTTGTGTCTAAAGCTGAAGTTTTCTTGATCTGAAAATTCCATTTGGGCTAATTCATGTTTTTTTTTTTTAAATTCCTCAAGCCCATCTGTTAACAAATTGTGACATTATTCTAGAGTTTTCTTCCAAGTATATTTCAGTGCACAAAAGCAGGAAATCAGTTGTCCAAAAAATAGGTTTAAAAGTTTACTTTTACCTCAAATGGTTATGAAATAACTAAAAACATAAACCTATCCTTTGGCTTAAATGACAATTTAATTTCAAGAAAGATAAACTTCCAAAAAATTTATAAAAGTTTTAGTAATAATCTTCCATGATACTACACATTCTCAAATATAGAACTGGAATTTGAAAAGTGCAAATTTTATCAGCCTCCACTCTCAACACTTCAGTGGAATCAGAATTGCTTGAATAAGTCAAAAGGACATAGGCAGCCTATCATAATACACACAAAACGGTAGCTAGAATTAATAAAGGTAAAACCATATACTTCAAACACTTGTTGTTAAGACAAGATCTCATTCTGTTGCCCAGGCTGGAATGCACAGGTGCTATCACAACTCAGTGCAGCTTCACTGCCTGGGTTTAAGTGATCCTCCCACCTCAGCTTCCCAAGTAGCTGGGACTACAAGTGCCCACCACCACACCTGGCTATTTTTTAAAATTTTTTTTGTGGAGATGAGGTATCCTTATGTTGCCCACTCTGATCCTGAACTCCTGGGCTCAAGCCATCTGCCCACCTCAGCCTCCTGAAGTGCTGACATAACAGGTGTGACACACCGCACCCAGCTTAACTCAGCATTTTTGACTGCATACCTTGCTTGGCACAAGTGGCAGTTTGATAAATATTTGGCAAAATAAAGACATGAGGACTCTGAGAGGGTACAAAGTTGTAGAAGTGAATATCCTTCACTCCTACGGCATTCATAAATAACAGTTGTTTTATGGAAATGATAGGAAGTTATTTTCAGTCTTGTGTCTCCTGAATTGGAAACATAAAGATTCTTAGAGACACAAAATATGTATGTACCATTAAAAATAGGCATAATACATCAAGAGTGGCAAAATGAAGGTAACAGAATGTGTAAGGAGCACCAAGTGGTTCAGCTGTATAAACAGAAAGTGGAGGCGAAGGCAAAAAAAAAAAAAAACAAAAAAACAAAAAAACAAAAAAAAACAATGAATATCACTTTCAAAGAAAAGACAAAGGATCAGTAGAACAAATAGAAAAGTTACCATCTCAAAAGGAAGTCTAGTTTATATCAGTCTATGTCTGAGATATTTTGTAGCCTCTGTAATGTCTGAGAATTCTGTGTTTTATTAAATTCCTAGGTCCATGTGTATGCACAGTCTGTTTGTTTAGTTGTAGTGATGCGCAATAAAATTCTTTGCTTCTAGAGCAAAATAGACATGAATAAGTTTGATCTCTGTTTTCAGTGGTCTTTTAGTTGAATAAGAAACATAGTGGGGCATCTGGTAGAGAAATATTGAGAGTTCCACACAGGAGGAGGAGAGGAAAGAGAGTCGGCAACCTGCGGTTGAAATAAAAGCTGGAATTTAAGAACAGAAACACACAGCAGTTCTATGTGGCATAGGTAAGTTATACACATTATAGCTAAGCTTCTAACCTCAGGCAAGTCTGATGAGGGAAATGAGTAAGAGTGTCTAAACTAGAGCCCTTTGGGTCATAGGTTTAAGTTATAAGAATCGTAAAAATGTTCACAAAGGCCTTTGACAAAATTCAACAGCCCTCCATGCTAAAAACGCTCAATAAATTCGGTATTGATGGAACGTACCTCAAAATAATAAGAGCTATTTATGACAAACCCACAGCCAATATCATACTGAATGGGCAAAAACTGGAAAAATTCCCTTTGAAAACTGGCACAAGACAGGGATGCCCTCTCTCACCACTCCTGTTCAACATAGTGTTGGAAGTTCTGGCCAGGGCAATCAGGCAAGAGAAAGAAATCAAGGATATTCAGTTAGGAAAAGAAGAAGTCAAATTGTCCCTGTTTGCAGATGACATGATTGCATATTTAGAAAACCCCATTGTCTCAGCCCAAAATCTCCTTAAGCTGATAAGCAACTTCAGCAAAGTCTCAGGATACAAAATTAATGTGCAAAAATCACAAGCACTCTTATATACCAGTAACAGACAAACAGAGAGCCAAATCATGAATGAACTTCCATTCACAATTGCTTCAAAGAGAATAAAATACCTAGGAATCCAACTTACAAGGGATGTAAAGGACCTCTTCAAGGAGAACTACAAACCACTGTTCAGTGATTTTTTTGTATTTTTAGTAGAGACGGGGTTTCACCATGTTAGCCAGGATGGTCGCAATCTCCTGACCTCGTGATCCGCCCGCCTCAGCCTCCCAAAGTGCTGGGATTACAGGCGTGAGCCACCGCGCCTGGCCTAAATCTTATTTTTTGAATCTTTTTCTTCTATTGTGTCCTAACTTCTGTGAGGTGATTTCAAATCACTTAAAAGTACCTACAAACTTTCTTCACTCTTGCTCACCCACAGCAGATAAACTTGGGGACTAATTCAATAGAAAATAAAAACTCTGAGCTATAAAATAGCTCAAATTCAGCCACCCTGCCGTAACTAGCTGCTAAAATGTCCAAACTCTTCTGCACTTACAAGTTCCAGGAGAAAAGGCAGAAACTTAATTTCTAGAAAGCAATTTAGTTGAAAGCAAATTGATAAAAACAGCAAGTTGATCATAACAGAGTACTTAACAATATGTGGGCTTTCATGTAATAGTACCTTTTAATCAACAGAGAATATTTATTTTAATGACTCAGAAACTTTTAAAACATTTTTAATATATTCAAATGTAGCATTTAAAATTTTTAAATGTACTTTAGTCAAATATGACAATATTTTAATGACTTTATAAATTCTACTTTCATTTCAGTGGCTTTTCCAAAACAAGTTTATTAAAATAAATGCTCTAACCATTAAGACTTGTTTAAATAAAATTTGAGAAACCTAGAGTAACACAAGATTTTAAAATATTAATACATTCTTAATTATTATTATCTTTAATTTCATGTAATTATATAAGACCAATAGTTTGCATTTGGCCATGCTTGTTCTCTTATATGAAAAGTTTTTCACATTTCTTCAATTAGCATACTTTGCTTCTATCTGATACAATTAATACTTGCATTTAGATTAATAAGGTAATTTCTATTTTTAAGAAAATGTGTTCAAATTTTGGAAATAAGCAAAAGATTAAAAGATTCCAGGTTTATAAATGGAATAATATTTCTACATTGAATTTAAAAGAAGTCTTGTAGTAAGTTACATTTTAGTGTTTGAAAATTTAATGAATATGAATTGATAGGGCTAAAGGGTAATGTGTGAATATTATTTTCTACATTGAAAACTACACTCAGGAGCATTAAAAACAAAATAAAACTCACATTGACACTGTCCCACACCTGTTTTTCCCTAAAAGCGTATAGTAGGAAATGTTGAATTTCCTTTCAGTAAATATAATTGATATATATACTCTGAATTCAGAATTATTAATGGATTTTTTTCTAGTTATTAGTCAAGCTACAAAAATGACTCCTGCTATTCTGTGAGGGAACACTGATACTTCAGAAGAAAAATTGTGCTGGGAATACTTTTTATTGTGATGAAATAGATGTAACGTAAAACTTACTATGTTAACCATGAAGTGGACAATTTAGCTGCATTAAGTACAGTTACATCATTGTGCAACTATCACCACCAGACATCTTCAAAACTTTTCTACTATCCCAAACTAAGCCCTGTAGTCATTAAAGAAAAATCCTCATTCCCTCCTATCCATAACCTCTGGTAACCACTCTGTTACTTTCTGTCTCTTTGAAATTGACTATTATTAGTACATCACAAAAATGAACTCATGCAATATTTGTCATTTTATATCTAGCTTATTTCACTTAGCATAATGTTTTCAAGTTTGATCCATGTTGTTTCATGTACCTGAATTTCATTCCTTTTTAAGGCTAAATAATAATCCTGCTGCAAGGATATGCCACACTTCGTTTCCATTCATCCACTGATTGACATTTTTTTTCCATTTTATGCCTATTGTGAAAAACGCTGCTATGAATATTGGTCTACAAATATCGGGGAAGCATAGGTAAGTAAATATGTCAGGATGTTTCTTACCATTTTAAAGGTTGCTTTTTATTGATTAAGCATGTGTTTGGTAGCTATAGAGCTGTAATTGTTTTCTGGAACTCTTCAAAGGTTAGTCCAGCTAGTTCCTGGTCCTTTTTCTTAAATGTTTCTGCAAAGAAATGAAGGCTTGAAGCTGCTTAGTCAGCCAGTTTGCTCTGCAAGAGGAACTTTTATGCAGCGTCATCTAAACAATTTTTGACCTAAAAAGGGAAAGTTGTGGTATTGGGATATGGAAAATAATGTACCTTGTATTTTTTGAATAAGTTAAGTGTTTAATGATATTCACATTGCATACATATAATTTAGCAGGCTGTTTATATACCAGAGAAATGTTCAGTATTTTCAAATAATGCTATACATTTTGTTGTACAGCAACAGTGTAATGACAAGTGGGGTAGGTACTATTATCACTGTATGAAATAAAAAATAATTTAGACTTGGAGACAAAATGTTATCTGCATAATTCTAAAATGATGGAGTTAGGAAGACTTACTGTGTGATTTTTCTTTGTCAGCACATTTTATAGCAGCCTCCTCTAATCACTTGTGTGTGTTTTCATTTACACACTCAAAAGTTTAGTCAAAACATTTCTGGCAATTCTCATTAAAGCACACAAAGGATATGGTCAAGGACAATAATCATTTATGATATAATCTTCTTGGTCTTCATAGGCCCATAATAAGTTATGGAAGCAGAAATATTGGTTGTAGGTAGTTTAAAATAAGTTTTGGTTGCTTTCATCTACTCAAATTTAAACACTGTAAATTCCCAAAATCTCTGTTCAATTTTAGCTAAAAGTCAGCTCTCAGGTTTAGATCAGGATCTGGTTCACAGGAAACTGAAATAATGGTTAGCTTTGGTCTTGGGATAAAAGGTAGATCAGGATTTGGCAAGACATGCTTAGACCAAACCTAATAAATAAAAACTTCAATTAAACAACATTGGCTTATCATATTTATTTTTCACTTCTCAATATAAATATGAATAAATGTACCTTAACATACAATAATATATTTTTATTTTTAGTATCTAAAGACTTAAATAAATCATCTATCTCATAATGGTTAAACCCTTTGATTTTGTTATATTCTCATTTAATTGATGTCCCTTGGCATATGAAGCACTCTTTACTTTGATTTGCCTTCTTTCTTCCTACACCTTCTCACGATCTATTGCTGACTCTTCTTCTCACAAACTAGAATTTGTTGATCTTCTTCCAGTTATCTTTGTTAGTCTTCTCAACTCTCTTTTCATCATCTGCCTGATGATCTATCTAACCTCATAATTTCAAACATGATCTTCATTCTGAAATGTTCAAAGTCTTTCCTGAGATTTACAACCGTCGTTGCTCATTCACTCATTCACACTATATACTCATTTAAAAATTATTCACAAAGCATCCTCTTTAACAGCATCTCTATAGTGTTTCTAATTTGATTTCCATAAGAAGCCCGAATTCTCATTCTCTATACTTCCGGTCCACTTCCCTTTCAGTTTTCCCTATCTCTGTTACTGACATCCTCATGAGTTATGTAATCTAAAATTGTACGTTTTTCTCTTTTATTCTCAGTGTAAATTGAATCAATGTTGACAGATTCAGTCTACATTTCAGGGAATTTCATTCATCATTGTCCTCACTAGTGAAAAGGAAAAAGAAAGAATGTATTTGCTCTATAGAAATGATTTACTTACCATAAATTATTTAAATCACTAAGCCACAAACAAGCTGAATCATGAGGTGTTACCAAGAATGTGGAAAATTTGAGTTCAAAATTTACACTTGAATAATTAGAAATTGCCCAAAAGTTTCATTAGGCATTTCAAATATCTCAGATCTTAGAGCCTTTATGTGGAAGTTCATTTAGAATATGTTAGGATAACTAAATACAAACTAATACACAAAAAAGGCATCGTGTTTGAACTTCTGGAACCAATCCTTAAGTGATTCTTCCTAAGGTCCCATTATATTGTTTTCAAATGGCATTGGAGAGTAAATAAAGGGAACAATAAGATTTGACAAGAGTGAAAGCATTTATGAAACCATATAACTGCCAAAGAATGGATGTTAAAGCATCCTAAAGAGTCTGATTAATGAATAATTTAAAAAGTCATTGTAGCTAACTACTCCATGTTATACGACCTTTACCCCTTGGGCATCTGATAAAGAGAAAGGTTCAGCTTTAAACAACCTTAGTTGAATTAGAAATTTACTTGCTTATCTTAAAGCCATCCACTTTATGACCCAGTTGATTACCTTTATTTTTCTCTCCTTAGATTTCTTCATGTCTTTTCATACAGAATGGATCATATGATGATGATGGGCAGCTAAGAAAGCAGCAATAGAGAAGGATTCTTTAATAACCCACACATGCCTGGGGTAAAAGCAACTGAGTCTTCTAAGCTGTGTGTATGATTCCTAAATGTCAAAACTTCTTTGTGGCTGTGGCTTTGTTCTGTTATTCTCTATGTTTAGATGATACTTTCCTTTTTCATGTCTAGATTCTACTTATCTGTCAACACTTTACTCATCAGTCACTAACATTGTGAAAGCTAACCAGATTCTCCTTTTTATAACTAATAATTTAATACTTTAATAAATGCTCTTCCATAAACCTTGACTAGAATACTATGACATGTACAGTATTAATGTGCATTACAACTGGTTACATACATTTATATGAACTTAATATCAGCAGGTCTCTGGCTCCTTGGAAATAGAAAATTGACTTGAACATAACAATTGCATTAAAATGTTGGCTTAATTGAATCTCATATTCCACAAAATTAATTTACTGCTCAGAACAACTGGCCTAGGAATCCAAAATTTTCATGATTGCAACTCAGCTTAATTATAACTATATTTTGATATTAGCACAAGCAAGTATTATTTTATGTAATTTTAAAAAGGTTAAGTTTATTAAACTTAAACATATTATGTTTTCTATTTATTTCATAAAACTAAATATTCATACAGAATATCTCCTCATCATCACCGCAGAAATTATAAAAACATATAAAATAAATTTACAGAAACCATTTACAAAGAAACAAAGGAAACCTTTCTTACACTCCTTACACCCTTTGTGGATATTAACCACATTCAGAGTATTCTTGTGATCATTTCTCCATCTGGACATCTACTGAAACAGAAATGACTTTAGCTTAATTAAAGTCCCTATTGGTGCAATTGCCTTCAAAGTACAGAGTGATCCTTGTGAAAAAAGCAATGGCCATCCTACTCATTTTCAGTGGCTGGGGATTTAATCCTGGTAGGGTTATCTACTGTTCACCCTACTTTTAACAAGAAATCACCTCCATTGGGCTACAACTCTCTTTTGTACATCTGGAGATTGGAAATGTGGATATTTATTGCAGTTAAGGAACTAAGAATTTTAAAGAGGTAATTTGCCAAAGCTGGCTGAAAAATCACCTCATTCTAAACACAGCGTTTTTTATTGTAAACACAGTTTATTGTAAACACAGCGTTGTGCTGACATTCCAAGATGGATAACGTGGTTCAAGTCTTTCAGCACAGGTTTCAGGGATATAGCTCTCAACAAGGAATTGTGCTTGAATAGCTGCTTTTATTTACTTACTGAAAACTATCTCCTTTATAATTTAACAAGGAGAAAAATAGTTTTAAATAATCAGATAATTACAAGTGAAAACATCAAAACACAGACTTTCTCCTGTGGTCAGGGTGGGTGGGTTTCATGAGCTTGCCACCTGTGCAATCGCAATGGCCTCATGCTTAGAAGAACCCTGTGAATGGTCTCATGTTATGCTATCACTGTCTTGAAATTCTTGCTAACTTTTGGACAAGGGGTTCCTAGATTTTCTTTTGGTGCTGCCTTTGCCTACTGGTTTAGAATTAATCAAGAGGTTTTGACTGCTAAAAGTGGCAAATACAAACCACTTAGGTAAAGTGAATACATTTCCAGTTTTTCTGAATTAGCAATTTATAGACTATGTGCCAGAAAATTGTATTGCAAACTTTTGTTTTGGCAGAACTGCACCACCTTTTTATTTTCTTCTAGTGAAATGCTGTGCAGAAACCCAACCTTTGAAGCCATTAAAGGTGAAGCTGATGTGGTTCAAGTGCAGTTGGGAGGAGAGAAAGATCCAAGGTTCTCTGGGCATAGAGTTGAGGAGGGTGGTTGGGGACAGTGAGGTAACATTAAAGAACCTTAATGTGAGGCAAAACACTGTGTGAAATAGCGATAATGATCAAGAAAGTGTATTGGAATAATTGTAGGGAAGTGTAGGCTTATTAATATTCAGAATCAAAGCACTTTATCTAAAGGACTAAAGAAACACCTGAATTGAACAGGGCTTAAAAATGATACTATTCTTGAATGCTTGATATAAAAAGATACAGAAAAGACTTTTGAGAAGCTTACAATATAGTGACTATTAGAACTGTAAATCTCAGGTAACTTTTGTCTTTCCATCTGAATATACAGTAGAACAGATTGCAAAGTGCACAATTATATGACAGACTCTAAAACATTGTTATGATGATTTTGAATTTCTTTAGGAAATATGACATATACCTGACTATCAGCTTTCAGACTATTGCTCTGACCTTTTGCACAGTTGTTTAAAATTTTCTCATTAGAACTGGGTGTATAATACAGATCTGTTTCCCTTTATTGGAATTAGAAATAGCTTGGAGACAATGCCATTAACAGGAGATCAACAGGCTATTCCATCAAGGACGGACTTGGTAAACATTGCTCAGAATCCAAATTGAGCTGTAGACTCAGTATCTTATTATGTAAGTGCAAGGCATGAATTTTATGTGCTGAAGCCATGTCAAGCACTATTAAACTGACAAGGTATAAAGAAGAAACAATACAGACCTCTTGGAAACTCTCATTATCGTCAGGAGATTAGAGGTGTGTAGTTTCAACAGAGAGAGATGGAGGAATTCTTGAATGCTGTTCAGCAATCAATATTCTAAATGTGTATGTTTTTTAGGAAAACACAAAACAGTGATTCTTTTTAATATGCTCATCAGCTTGGTTATCAAAGTCATATTTCAACATTGCCTGTGCTCATTAAATTTGTACTTGAATATAAATGTTTGAATATGCATTTTTATGTGGAAAAAAATCTTGAAGTGAATCTAAAGTGGATTCAAGGACACATTTTGCAGTTGATAATTTACCAACTAAAGATATGACATTTTGATGATCCCTCAAATCTGTTTCTCAGGAGACCCACTGCCCTTTTAAAATGACGATGTGTCTTAATGCCTCAGTCACACCTGAGACGACTGGCTGGGTTTCTTGAGTGATAGAAATGACAACAATTACACCAGTTTCCCTAAAAGCCAACTTCAGTAACTTCAACCGCCCTGATATTTTTGTCTGTGGGAACAATTCCTGACCAGCTAAATGCTGTCATCCATAAAAAATTGTAAATTGTGTCCTATAAAAGTACTTAGAAAAATACTATTTGAACCAACGTGACAGTTAAGGTTCTCATCTTGCTTTAAGAAATATTGGACCTTATTTTATCCTTTGACAGTAAGCTATTTATTCATCCCAGGGTTAGTCCCGCATTCTAGTCTACTGTTCAGTATTTATTTTTCCTTATTTTATTTAAAAATTTTATTTATTATTATTATTATTATTATTATTATTATTATTATTATTTTTGAGATGGAGTTTCACTCTGTCATCCAGGCTGGAGTGCAGTGGCACAATCTCAGCTTACTACAACCCGTGCCTCCCGAGTTGAAGTGATTCTCCTGCCTCAGACTCCTGAGTAGCAGCGATTACATGAGTGCACCAGGATGCCCAGCTAAGTTTCGTATTTTTAGTAGAGACGGGGTTTCACCATGTTGACCATGCTAGTCTTGAACTCCTGACCTCAAGTAATCCCCCGCCTCGGCCTCCCAAAGTGCTAGGATTGAGCCACCGCCCCCGGCCTATTTTTTCTTATTTTAAATAAATAAATATTTGGAATGAAAGAGATAAGTGTTCAACTGAAGGATAAAATAATCCAGTAGCAGAGGCTTGAATACCAGAAAATTAAGCAGCAAAAAAGGCTATCTGTAGGCATATTCAAAGTCAAATTCAAAGCCAGAGTGAAGGTCACCCAGAGGCAGCGTTGCCAGAGCGGATGTTTGTTTAGGTGAAATAGAATTCAATCTCTCTTTCATATTGCAGTAGTTTTAAATAGAGTCTTCCTTGTCTGTTTAAATCTGTCCAGTACAATTTTTCTTAGACTATTGATAACTAAGTGTTGCTTACCATGTTAAAGAGGAGACCTTAAGTATGCTGCCATGGGTAGGTGCTGGGAAAAGGGTGATAGGTTAATGTTGCTGGTGGTAAGATGTAACCACTTGTTAGCTTTGTTCACTATGCATGCATCACACGTATAACTAATGGTGATTCTGGCAGGAACAAGAATACAAGTGGATTTCTACCAAAACATCTCTCGTTAATTTTCATGCAACTACTAACAACATTCCTTTATTAGAAAGTATAAAATCCAGGTTAAATGCTGGAGAAAAGTATAAATCAGAAGTGCTCCAGGAAAACTACCTAGAGTAGAAAAGAAATCTTGGGGATGAGTAATTGTCTCTTACCTCCCAAATCTTGTAGTGTGGTCCACTGGCATGAAACTCAATTATCATAAAAATATGATAGAAAAGATCAATAGAAATCAACAACCATACGGTCCTAAATCAGGTACCAATTAGTTCTACAAATTTAGTGCATTTTTTGTATTGGAGTGGACGGTAATTGATGACAAGGCATAAAGATCAAAGGGGCTACCATTGATATGTATTAGTTTTTTTCTAGAACATCATAACAGAAACACCTTTTCATTTCTCTTTGGCGGTTTCTATCTCTGTGTCCATGTTGGAAAAGAGAATAGAGGAGAAAAAGAAGAGAAGACAGCTACCACATTTTATAGTTCTTTCTCAGCTTTCATTGGAAAGCTTACTGTCAAGTCAAGAGCATAAAAATATTAAATGAAAAAATAACTGTGAGTAAAACATGTATTAGAGAATAATTAAATATGATCTATCTGTTTAAAAATAATTTAAGACATCTTTATAAAATGTGTAGTTCTTACCTCATGGATCAAAGAAAGGCAACGGAATGTTTCCACTCTCTCCCATTACTTTCAATCTGTTGTTGCATGGATGTCATGCATCATTATTAGGTATGTGAAGCTCTTCCTTCTTTAAGTTACTTTATATCAAATATCTGCTGGATTACTAACATTTTAAAAATCTGTTTCATATAATCAGTGAACAGTTGGGAGTTGCAGTCTTATTTCATAAGTATTTGCAAATATATTACATATAAAACTCCAGGAATTTGTTTAGTGGCATTTTATAGGCAATTTTATCCTGTTCCTGGAATGCAACTATAAGGTGTGCTGAGCTATTCCTACTAGGCAAGACAGTAGTTTCCAATGTTGCCAGAAAGCTCTGAGCAGGAGTTAGTTTTATATGCCTATGTGTGTATGGAGGAAGGAGAGAAGCCTTGACATATACATACACTTTAAGGAATCTTGAACTCTCTGAAGCCTGCCAGTCTACAAGTGGGTTCAAATTCTGCATCAGAATTTGATGCAGCTTCATGACTTTAGACAAATTAAAAAGTGACTTAACAGTAAGAACTCTCATTTATTGCAGGCAATAATGCAAAATAGTATAGCCACTTTGGAAGACATTTTAACATTTCCTTATAAAACTAAACTCATTCTTACCACACAATTCAGCAATCGCACTCCTTAATATTTACCTAAATCAATTAATAACTTACAGACACAGAAAAAATCTGCACAGAGATGTTCATAGCAGTTTCATTCATAATTGCCAACTATTTGAATCAACCAAGATGTCCTTCAGTAAGTGAATGGATAAATTCACTGTGTTACTTTCAGAAATTGGGATATGATTCAATGCTGAAAAGAAATGAACTATTAAGCCGTGAAAAGACACAGAGGAATCTTAAATGCATATTACTGAGTGAAAAAAGACCAATCTGAAAAAGCTCTATACCGTATGATTCCAACTATATGACACTCTGGAAAAGACTAAACTGTGGAGACAATAAAAAGATTAATGGTTTCCAGGGGTTATGGGGGAGGGAAGGATTGAAAATGCAGAACACAGAGGATGTTTAGGGCAGTGAAACTATATTCTGCATGATAGATACTGCAATGGTGGACACATGCCATTACACATTTGTCCAAACCCATACAATGTGCAATACCAAGCAAGAATGAGAATGAACCTTCATGTAAATGATGGATAATGGGTGATAATAACATGTTAATTTAAGTCCATCAATTGCAACAAATATACCCCTGTGTTGGAAAATGTTGATAGTGGGGGAAGATGTGGCTGTGTCGAGACAGGGGATATATGGGAACTTTCTGTACTTTCTGCTCAATTTTGCTGTGAAACTGAAACTTCTTTAAAAATAAAGTTTACAAATTTCAAAACAAAGTGACTTAACCTCTGTAGACTTCAGTTTCATCAAATTTAAATTGTAGGTAATAATAGTATCTATTTCATAAAACAGTTTTAAGGCCAAATCAGTTTGAAGACATCATTTGTATACAGCAGTTCTTATCACTTTACTCACATATTAGCAGTTATTAGAAAGAGGTTATAATTGAGATTTACAGTTATTAAAGCCTTTTTCATTTCTATGATCTTGATTGATACCAAACACCTATGATTAATCTGTGAGACAGATCAAATGGAAATCCTTAGGCTCTCTTTTTTTAAATTTTATTTTATTTTATTTTATTTTTCAGGATGCAGAATCTGGTCTTTATTTTATTTATTTATTTATTTATTTACTTATTTATTATACTTTAAGTTCTAGGGTACATGTGCATAACGTGCAGGTTTGTTACATATGTATACTTGTGCCATGTTGGTGTGCTGCACCCATCAACTCATCAGCAACCATCAACTCGTCAGCACCCATCGACTCGTCATTTACATCAGGTATAACTCCCAATGCAATCCCTCTCCCCTCCCCCGTCCCCGTGATAGGCCCCCGTGTGTGATGTTCCCCTTCCTGAGTCCAAGTGATCTCATTGTTCAGTTCCCACCTATGAGTGAGAACACGCGGTGTTTGGTTTTCTGTTCTTGCGATAGTTTGCTGAGAATGATGGTTTCCAGCTGCATCCATGTCCCCACAAAGAACTCAAGCTCATCCTTTTTTATGGCTGCTTAGTATTCCATGGTGTATATGTGCCACATTTTCTTAATCCAGTCTGTCACTGATGGACATTTGGGTTGATTCCAAGTCTTTGCTATCGTGAATAGTGCCGCAGTAAACATATGTGTGCATGTGTCTTTATAACAGCATGATTTGTAATCCTTTGGGTATATACCCAGTAATGGGATGGCTGGGTCATATGGTACTTCTAGTTCTAGATCCTTGAGGAATCACCATACTGTTTTCCATAATGGTTGAACTAGTTTACAATCCCATCAACAGTGTAAAAGTGTTCCTATTTCTCCACATCCTCTCCAGCACCTGTTATTTCCTGACTTTTTAATGATTGCCATTCTAATTGGTGTGAGATGATATCTCATTGTGGTTTTGATTTGCATTTCTCTGATGTAGGCCCTCTTTATATTGGGAAACAAAAGGTCAGCATTCAAACGAATTATGTAGAATCACAAGTCAGAATTGGAAACAGGTCTTGTGATTCCTAGTGCAATCATTTTTCCATTACACACATTTGTCTAAAGATACTCTTATACACTTAAAATTGTAGGCAACCCTCATCTTACACAATACTTGTTAGGAGAAACCCATTAATATTAGAGCCACACAAGGCAAGGAATAAATATATTGAAGAACCCAAAGAACTTCTGTGTACCTGGTTTATATCTCTGGATGTTCACTGTATTACACATTTATATTAATATATGTAAAACTCAAACAGACAAGCACACAATCCATTAGTCCTCAAACTGATGACATCTTCATGCTATGAATCTCTGGGAAAAGCCCACTGTATTCCTCTGAGAGAATGAGTTTAAAAAGACAAAGAACATCTTGATATTATTATAAATTTATGCCCCAGAAAAGACAATCTAAAGATAGTATGTCTGACCTCTTGGATGATATGGAAGGTACTTGGAATACCCAGGGATCCCCAGACAACACTTTGAGAATATGACTGCAACATATTATATGCCATAAGACCACCTTTATACAGGTTGCCCTCCACCCCATCTTTCTAATCTGCTGCCTAACAGTCTCCGTGCTCTTTTGCAGTAGCTTTTCCACATTCTCCCAGTCATTTTTTAGCTTGATCATTAATTTCACACTAGACAGATTCTGAGTCCCTGTCCTCTTCGGGTCCATTGAGACTTTTCCTGCAGGCATATTCTCCTTCAGAATTAAATGGGATGAAAACAGGCTATAAAATGTCAGAGCTTTCGGCCTATACCAAACTCTCAGCTCAGTTCATGCGGAGCCGAGCCTGGGGTGAGAAGCAGCAGCTGAGTTCTCAGCTGGAGGCACAGCCAGAGAGCCTTGAGCTGTGAGCTGTTTTCAGAAGCCACAGCAGAGGCCCTGGAAAAGCTGGAGAGTGAGGTGTGGCTGCTTTGGATATGACCAAGTGAATGAAGGCCACAGAGAACTGTGCCAGGCAGGGCAGGGTCTGAGCCAGATGAGATTGATCCAGATGACTCATGAATAATCAACAATGTGGAGGAGAAGCAGTGGTTGGCTACTTAATGCAGTTTATAGTATGTAATTTCCTTTGTTTTTAGAGCATCATGAATGTCGATGAAATGCCCTTTCATTTCACATTTAAGCTTTAAAATGTCACTACTATTTCCAGTTTATTAGATGATGTGTTTCTTTAGAACATTTGGTTTTACAAATACCATGCTCTATTGTTGCATAAGGTCAGAATTATTTTCTGCCTATTTATGTGCAGCTTTACCAACTAAATCAATTTTTGGTTTTTAGGAGAATGGAACCACAGTTAATAGGTTAGACTTTGTTGTACATAACATTTCTTCGTAACAGATCCTTACACTGAGTTATGTGATGTTTATTAAAACATCTCATCATAGGCTTTCATGCACAAGATGGCATAAGATATGCTGGTGGATTACTAAACTTTCTTCTCTATAATTCTGCATTATCCACAAATGTTTATTAAACCCTTCATTGCCATAGATAACTGAACTGGTAGCTGCATATAAAAAGTAACTATAAAACGTAGCCTCTCATAAAGTCTTAGGGTCTAGATGAGAAAACACATATGCATTCATAAACATACATGAGCAAACATAATGCTTCCACAGTAATATAAGCTAAATGTAAAATGTCAGGTAATATAAACAGGATATATAGAAGGGTAGAAGAGGGATCTAATGATGGAAGTTTGTCTTTTGTCAGCTCAGTTTTCCTTTAGTAATGTACTTCATCATTCTTCACACCATTGTGATAAAATAAGAGTAAAATGAACCTCAAAATCCAGTAGGGTGTTTACATGACTCCTGTCTGGTTAATTAGCATATTCTTTCCCTAGCCACTCTGCTTCAAGTTGGACCAGTGAAAAATCTGCTTTTTGATTTACCAGAAAAATGTGGAAGGAACTATTTCTATGTGGGTTACAGGCTGGTAGGAGGAAATCATGAAAGTTCTCCTGGTCATATTTGTCTCTCAGTTAGAAGAGCCTTCTGAAAACAAAGTCAAGAATGAAAAAAGCAGGATTAAGAGGTGTAGAAGGAAGGATTCCTGCATACAGCAATACTTGGAATGTCTTCCACTCCTGGTCTTTTCCAAGGATGTGAGCTGATGAAGCCCTTTTATTTGTAAGCTGTTTTAAATAGCATCAGTAACTATAAGAGTCCTAATTCACACAGGGGCAATGATAACTTAAGGACTGCCATTCTCAAAAACTTCTTCTAAGAATGTTTTGAGCAGAGCCCTGAGTGCTGTTTAAAACTGTTTAAATGAAAATTTCCACTGGCAGATTTTATGGTCTGGCATTGAGTATCTGTGGCTTTTCCAGGTACACAGTGTAAGCTGTTGGTGGATCTACCATTCTAGATTCTGAAGGATGGTGTCTCTCTTCTCACAGTTTCACTAGACAGTGCCCCAGTGGGGACTCCCTGTGGGGTTACTTACCCCACACTTCCCTTCTGCATTGCCCTAGCAGAGGTTCTCCATGACGACTCCACCCCCACAGGAAACTTCTGCCTGGCTATCCAGGCGTTTCCATACATCCTCTGAAATCTAGGAGGTTCCCAAAACTCAATTCTTGACTTCTGTGCATCTGCAGGCCCAACACTATGTGTAAGCTGCCAAAGTCTTGGGGCTTGCACCCTCTGAGGCAATGCCTGAGCTGTACGTTGGCTCCTTTTAGCCATGGCTGGGATGCAGGGCACAAAGTTCTGAGATTGCATAAAGCGCAAGGCCCCTGGCCCACCCCACAAAACCAATTTTTCCTCCAGGTCTCTGGGCCTGTGATGGGAGAAGCTGCTGTGGAGACCTCTGACAACATCTCCTGGAAACATTTTCCCCATTGTCTTGGTGATTAACATTTGACTCCTTATTTCCTATGTATATTTCTGGAGCAGGCTTTAATTTTTCCTCAGAAAATGAGTTTTTCTTTTCTATCACATCAACAAGCTGCAAACTCCAAACTTGAATGTTCTGCTTACCTTTTAAGCGTAAGTTCCAATTCCAAACTATCTCTTTTTGGATGCATAAAACCGGATGCTTTTAAGAGCACCGAGGTCATCTCCTGAATGCTTTGCTGCTTAGAAATTTCTTCTGCCCAATACTCTATATCATCTCTCTGAAGTTCAAATTTCTGCAGATCTCTAGGGCAAGGGCAAAATGCTGCCAGTCTCTTTGCTGAAGCATAACAAGAATCAATCTTATTCCAGTTCCCAACAAGCTGTCCATCTCCATCTGAGATCACTTCAGCCTAGATTTCATTGTCCATATCACTATCAGCATTTTAGTCAAAGGCATTGAACAAATCTCTAGAAAGTTCCAGAATTTCCCAATATTCCTGTCTTCTTTGAGCCCTCCAAATGGTTGTAAACTCTGCCTGTTATCCAGTTCCAAGGTTGCTTCCACATTTTCAGGTATCTTATAGCAATGCTCCAGTACTGTGGTACCAATTTACTGTGTTAGTCCATTCTCATATTGCTTTGAGAAAATACCCGAGACTGGCTAAGTGGTAAAGGAAAGAGCTTTAATTGACTCACAGTTCAGCATGGCTGGGGAAGGCTCAGGAAACTTACAAATGTGGCAGAAGGGGAAAGGGAAGCAAGGCATCTTCTTCACAAGGTGGCAGAAAGGACAACGAATGCAAGAGGAATTACCAAACATTATAAAACCATCAGATCTTGTGAGAACTCACTCACTGTCACAAGAACAGCGTGGGGGTGACTGCCTCCATGATTTAATTATCTCTGGTATCTCCCTTGACACATGGGAGTTATGGGGATTAAAATTCAAGATGAAATTTAGGTGGGGGACACAGCCAAACCATATACCCTTATAAGCAATTGCTCAAATTTCCCTTTCAATATTTCTAGTGTTTTAACATATATTATCTTAGTGAAAGTAACACATTTAAGCACATAGAAATACGTTACTAAAGCTTATGTGAAACTAGCTTTCTTCTGCCTGTTCTATTTTTGTTTCTCTCCACCAACACTTTCAGTACTAGAGAAAAATATTTTCAAGTCTTTCAGCTCTTCTTTTATATATTAGCTCTATGTTTCCAAATAACATGTTTATACTGTTCCTTTTTAACTTTTCAATTTCAAATATATATATAGTCTTCTTGTCAAATTAGTTGACAATATTAATCACCTACTTCCATTTTGCCTCAAATAGAATCTTGATTTTTGGTCAAATTATGAATTAGTATTTGCTTGAGCTATGTAAATATTGAGACTACGTTAATACTTTCACCAGTGAGTCACATAGAGCTAAAAAGAGGAGAGACTATAATTATGATTCATTTTTTAGTTAAATAGGTTTTGCCCATCTTCTGCATCAAAACTGTCAAATTGTTTTTGGAAATATTATTTCCCAGATGCTCAAATGTGTCTGATAGTCTTCAATTTCAATTTTTCTTCTTGACTTTTCTGCAGCCACCTCTCCCGATTCTGTTTCCATTCTCAACTTCAAGCTGCCAGTCTTCATTCTTATTTTCAAGTTACCTATCACCATATGTGCCGAACCTTCCTGGTGTTTGATGGGGCTGGTTTGCTCATAGGTGATTTCTTCTTTTACTCTGCTATATCAGCTACTGGATCTCTATTGGGTTAAAAAAAAGTGCTGAAATCTCATTGGGGTTTGTAAAGTTGATTCCAGAGCAACATAGCTTGAATTGCACAGCTTCACTTTAGATAATGATTTTTTACAAAATAAGTTTCACCACGTGTGCCTTCCTGTCCTGCTTCTACTTCCATCTCCTCCACCTCTTCCAACTCCGCCATCCTTGAGAGGGTAAATCCAGTCTGTTCTTTCTCCTATTCCTCAGTCTACTTACTCAATATGAAGACAATGAAGAGGATGAAGACTTTTAAAACAATCACTTTCACATCATAAATAGTCAGTGTATTTTCTGTTTCTTATGATTTTTGTCATAACATTTTGTGTTTTCTGGCTTACTTGATTGTAAGAATACAGTATATTATAAATTTAACATGCAAAAGATGTTAATTACTATTTACTTTACAGGTAAATCTTCCAGTGAATCATAGGCTATTGGTAGTCAGGTTTGCTGGGAGTCAAATGTTTTATAGGGAATTTCGACTACACAGGGTATCTGCACCCCTACCTTTCACCTTGTTAAAGGGTCAGCTGCACCTATTAACACTTTTGTTTAACTTCTTTTCTTTATGTTAATTTTGAACAGGAGACAAGATAATTGCATGTGATCTACCTACCTAGATTTTTTGGAAATTTTTGCTATTCATTTTAATTTCTGTGGTTCCTGTCACAGTGTACTTGAATTTCATATTTCATATTCCCTTTGGATTTTTCGTTAAAATATTTTTTAATTTTATTTATGTATTTATGTATGTATTTATTTATTTGTTCATTCATTCACTGAGATGGAGTTTCACTCTTTTTGCCCAGGCTGGAGTGCAATGTCACCATCTAGGCTCACTGCAACTTCTGTCTCCTGGGTTCAAGTGATTCTCCTGCCTCAGCCTCCCAAGTAGCTGGGATTACAGGCATGCGCCACCATGCATGGCTAATTTTGTATTTTTAGTACAGAGGGGGTTTCTCCATGTTGGTCAGGCTGGTCTTGAATTGTGGCCTCAGGTGATCCGCCCACCTCAGCCACCCAAAGTGCTGGGATTACAGGCATGAGCCACTGTGCCTAGCTTTTAATTTTATTTTTAATTGACATAATATTGTACATATTTATTGAGTACATGGTAACGTTTCATCCTTTTAGTGATCTGATCAGGGTAATTAGCACATTCATAATCTCAAACTTTTATCATTTATTTATGTTGGGAACATTCAGTATCCTCCTTGTAGCTCTTTGAAACTAAATATTATTGTTAGCTGTTGTCATCCTATAGCACTATAGAACACTATAATTTATTTCTCCTATCTAGCTATAATTTGTATCCCTTAATAAATCTCTTCCTATCCCCCTTCCTCCTACCCTCCCCAGTCTAGTATTCTCTGTTCTACTTTTTACTTTGTGAGATCAACTTATTTTAGCTTCCACAAATGAGTGGGAACATTGCAGTATTTAACTTTCTGTTCTTGATTTATTTAACTTAACACTGTCCTCCAGTTTGATTCATGTTGCCACAACTTACAATATTTCATTATTTCTTATCACTGCCCAGTAGTATTTCATTGTGCATAGGTAACACATATTCTTTATCCATTTATCTGTTATTGGACACCTGGGCTCATTTCATATCTTAGCTATGTGAATAGCGCTGTAATAAACATATGGGTGCAGATATCTCTTTGATGTACTGAGTTTTTTTTTTTAATTTGGATAAATCCATAGTAGTGGGATTGCTGGATCATATGGTCGTCCTATTTGTAGTTTTGTGGAGAATCGCTATACTGTTCTCCATAGTGACTGTACTACTGTACATTCCCACCAATCATGTAGAAAAGTTGCTTTCTCTCTACATGTTCACCAGAATTTTTTATTTTTTGTCTTTCTGATAATAGACATCCTAACTGGAGTAAGATGATACCTTATTGTGGGTTTCATTTGCATTTCCCAGGTGATTAGTGAGATTGAGTATTTTAAAATATATTTGATGGACATTATTAGTGTCTCTTCTTTTGAAAAACATCTGCTCAAATCACTTGTCAATTTTTATTTGGAATACTTTTTTTTGCTATTGAGATGTTTGAGTTCCATATATATTCTGGATATTAATCTTCTGTTGGATGAATAGTTTGCTAATATTTTGTTTCATTCTGTAGCTTTTCTTTTCATTCTGTTGATTGTTTCCTTTGATGTACAGAAGCTTTTTAGTTTAATATAGTCACATTTGTGTGTGTGTGTGTGTGTGTATATATATATATATACACATACACAAATATATATATATGTTTCTGTTGCCTGTGCTTTTGAGGCCTGACTCATAAAATATTTTCCAAGAGTAGTATCCTGACGTGTTTCATTTATGTTTTCTTCTATTAAGTTTACAGTTCTGGGTCTTATATTGAGATCTTTGATCTATTTGGGGTTGATTTCTTTATAGTGGGAGAGGTGGAAGGTCTAGTTACAGTTATTATTATTATTTTTTTGCATTTGAATTTCCAGTTTTCCCAGTACCATTTATTAAAGAGATTATCCTTTCTCCAATGAGTGTTCTTGGCACCTTTGTCAACAATCAGCTGGAATTTGATACATAGATTAATTTCCAGTTTCTCTACTCTGCTTAATTGGTCTATATGTTTGCTTTCATGCCAGTATCATGCTGGTTTGATTACTACAGCTTTGTAGTATATTCTAAGTCTGGTATTGTGATGTATATGGCTTTGTTCTTTTTACTCAGGATTGCTTATGGGTATATAGTGTATTTGATCATTTCACACAATTTTAAAAATTTAATTTTACAAAAGTTAAGATTTTTTTTCTGTTTCTGTGGAGTATATTGTTAGGGCTTGCATTGAATAAGTAGGTTGCTTTATGTATTATTATTATTTTAACAATATTAATTCTTCCAAAACATGAGCCTGAGATATCTTTCCATTTGTTTGCATCCTCTTCAATTTCTTTCATCAGTGTTTTCTTACTTTCATTATAGAGGTCTTTTACCTCCTTAGTTAAATTTAATCGTAGGTATTTTAACTTCTTTGTAGATCTTATAAATGACATTGCCTTCTTATTTCTTTTCTATTCACTTTACTGTTCATGTTTAGAAATACTATAATTTAACAATATATAACATTTTATCAATATACAATATTTGTATATTGATTTTGTACACTACAACTTTACTAATTTTATTTAACTGAAGAGTTTTTGGTAGCATCTTTAGATTTTTCTACATATAAGATTATGGTGTCTGCAAGAGGGACAATTTGAATTCCTTCTCTTTAATTTGGATGCCCTTTCTTTCGTTTTCCTGCCTAATTGCTCTTTCTAGGTCTTCTAGTACCATGCTGAATAAGAGTGGTATCCTTGTCTTATTCTGGTTCTTAGAAAAAACGCTTTCGGATTTTTCTCACTCAGTAAGATGTTATCTGAGGGTTTGTTTCATATGGCCTTTATTATGTTGAGATGCTTTTCTTTTACATATAATCACTGAGAATTTTAAAATGAAGAGACCAGGCACAGTGGCTCACATCTGTAATTCTAGAATTTTAGGAGGCCAAGGAGGGTGGATCACCTGAGGTCAGGAAGTTGAGACTAGCCTGGCTAACCTGGTAAAACCCCATCTCTACTAAAAATACAAAAAAAAAAAAAAAATTATCCAGGTATTCGGCATGTGCCCGTAATCTCAGCTACCCAGGAGGCTGAGGCAGGAGAATCACTGGAACCTGGGAGACGGAGGCTTCAGTGAGCGGAGATCGTGCCACTGCACTGGGCCTGGGAAATAGAGGGAGACACTGTCTCAAAAGAAAAAAAAAAAAAAAAGGGGAAAAAGAAAATGAAGAGATGTTGAATTTCATCAAATATTTTCTCCATTTATTGATATGATCATGTTTTTTCCTTCATTCTGTTGATGTGATGTATCACATTTATTGATTTGTGTATGATGAGCCATCATTTTATTCCTGAAATCAATGCCACTTGACCATTTTTTAAGTGTACATTGGATTCAGTTTGCTAGTATTTTGTTAAGGATTTTCGGGTCTATATTTTTTAGGGATATTGGCCTGCAGTTTTGTTTGTTGTGTCTTTATCTGGTTTTGGTATCGGGGTTATGCTGGCATTATAGAAAGAGTTAGGAAGAATTCCCTCCTCTTCAATTTTTTGAAAGAGTTTGAGAAGAATTTGTAGTAATTCACTACTAGAGATTTTGTAGAATTCAGCAGTGAAGCCATTTGGTTTTGATCTTTTCTTTGTTGGGAGAATTTTTATTAGTGATAATATTTGAACTTATTTTAAATATTTTTTAAGTCACTTTTGGGTGTTGAGTGATGTTGAGTGTTGTTTCCAAATGGACTCACTGTTAGTCCTTAAAATCTTCCTTTGCATTCCCAAGAGTCTTTGCATTTTGTAAATGTTTTATTAAAGCATACAAAGAACTTAGAAATGATTTTTTAGGTCCCTAAGTTTCTGCTCACAGATTTTAGTAATATCCTTGACTTGCTTTATAGTCCCATGTAAGAATATATAAATCACTTTAAAACTGATTTTAAAATATTGCCTATGCCTTAAGAAGCTTCTTAAAATCAGTGGTCTACAAATATACACACGTGTCTTGTTAAGTTAATCAGCATTTGTTCTTGAGAAACAGTCACCCAGAAGGCTGTGGGATATTGTAACTTTGGTGGCTGGAAATTTAGAACAGGAAAACTTTAGGAATAATAGGTTTAAAATAATTTTGTATTCACTCTGGTGCTCCAACTTCACTGAACAGGTCCATTGTCAATCAGTTAGAGATGGCAGCCAAGATTCCATAAAATACATACTGATTTTACCCATAGACTTACCCTGGTCAGCAAATGCATGTTTCAGATTAATCCTTCCATACTTTTTCTCTAAATTCCCTTTTAAATGGTGTTTGTCCCTCACAATAAGAAAACAAAATCAAAACAAAAAAAAAACCTCATCACCAACTTATGAATAAATGGTTACAGATACGTTGTTTATTTTTAGTTGTTAACTATGGTCTTTTGTGTCTGTGTTTAATGATAGAGCTCTGATTAATTTACTCTTAACAAATATGCATCTTATGTGGTTGTTTTTTTCTATTTTGAGGTCTTTCAAGTGCTCTTGACAGTAACATAAATTCTATCTGCCCATGTACATTGGAGCTCTGCTATCGTGGACTGGAAGCGTAAAAAGAGAAGCAGTAGATCCTCATTATATGCAGATTCAGTATTTGCAAATTTGTCAGTTTGCTAAAATTATTTGCAGCCCTCAAATCGATACTTCCAGAGCTTTGATGATCATTCACAGAAATGCCCAGAACAGCAAAATACTTGAGCTGTCCAAAGTACACATTTTCAGCTAAGGTCAAACATACCACTCTCTCACTGAAAACATTTTTGTATGGAATTTTGTGCATGTTTTTTGTGCATGTTTTCTTCATTTTTTGGGCTTTTTGTTTTTGATTTTGCGGTTTAAAATGTTCCCCAAGTATAATGCTGAAGTGCTGTCTAGGGTACGTAAATGCAAGAAGGCTACAATGTGCTGGAGAAAATAGTGTGTAATATAAGTTTCCTTCAGGCGTGTGTTGTAGTGCTGTTGGTCTTGCAGTCAGTGTTAATGAATTAGCAAGATATATTACATAAGACCCCTTTAAATATAAACACACACATAACACAAGGTAATGTAAAAGTTCGAGGAAAATATTGTGAGCAGAGTCTTGCAGCAACCTAACTCTGTATTTTCCTTAGGAGCAATGATTCTGTATTTGCTATACCAGTGTTGACAGTATAAAACATAACCACTGTGAACAATAAGAATAGATTTTATTTACATATTCTCTCTATTGATGCCTATCCTATTATAATTCGCAAATCTTGTGGTAGAAGCTATGGTGTTTTTGTTTTGTTTTGAGACAGGGTCTTACTTTGTCACCCAGTTTGGAGTGCAATGGTACAATCTCGGCTCACTGTATCCTCCACCTCCTAGCCTCAAGTGTTTCTCCTGCCTTCCCAGTCCCTCAAGTAGCTGGGACCACAGGTGTGTGCCGCCATGCCTGGGTAATTTTTGTAGTTTTTGTAGAGAATGGGTCTCACCATGTTGCCCAGGCTGTTCTTGAATTCCTGAGCTCAAGCCATCTGCCCTCCTCGGACTCCCAAAGTGCTAGATTACAAGAATGAGCCACTGCACCTGGTGTTTTTTTTGTTTTTTTTTTTTTTTTTTTGTCCTTTCAAATCAAAGTTGGATTAATGAGTTGCCCTCATCTCATTTGTATTGTCATTCTAAGATAAATAATAACTAAGTTGATTGTCTTATTTTCATTTATATTTGCTCACTTTTATAAACCATGAAAAAGAAAAAGATCCAAGTTTTATGTTAAAATGAGTCTGTGTTTTTTTCTTATTTACAGAATTGTGTACATAATCTTAAAATCATCCCATTAAATTACTTTAAAACTGTTTCTCCTTGTTTTTGATAATTGTAATTATAGCAATATCTGAACCCCTAAATCCTAAAATAATATGTTGTTTACCTGCTTCAGTGAGGATTTCTGAGTTACTTGGCTGGTAAAATCAATTGAAACATTTCTTTTTCTTGAAAAATTCATCATCTTTCTTTTAAGTGACATAGAAAGAAATATTGACCTTTGCTTTTAAAATACAAGATTATCAACCAACTATAAGCCTTTACAAAACTAAGTGCATTTCACTGTCATAAGTCATACACAATAATGAAGTGATAATTTAAGTTAAAATTAAATAAGCTATAACTGAATATTTCAAATTTTCTGATTTTATTTTCTAACTAAGAATTAGAGCTTCAGCAAAATATACTGTGGACTAATACATGGATAGTAAGTTAGTGATTTAGATAGTTACTGAGATTTTTAAAATATTTAACTCTGTATTGTATACATTCAAACCCGAGTCTTTTTCATTGTTGTTTAATGTTAATACAAATGACTTTTGCCAAATATAGGCCTTTGAGAACTTATCTTGTAGGTCCATTATCAATAATTAAGATAAGATTGACCTTTTCTTGCCTTTCATATTTCTATTTTGGTGCAAAAATGATTCTTCTCCCATTAAAAAATATTCTTTGTGGTTGCTGAAGCAGAACAATTACTTTATTTCCACTTCAGAGAAATTTCTTTTTTGGAGGTTGAAGCACCTGCTATGCATACATTATATAAAGAACATACCAGTCATTTAGAATGAAAGTTTGAATATAAATGTCTGACATTACTGAAGCCTGTTTCATAATGTGCTTATGCATCAATTTCATTGTTTTACTATTTTATTGCTATAGAAGCAAGGCAGGTATACGAATGTGTGTGTTTACATATATATATGTGTGTGTGTGTGTATATTGTGTGTATGGATGTGTGTAACTAATAGACAAGTATAACAACTAGTAATTAACAAATAAATAAGATCAATTACTTACCTGTGTTAACATCACCTGGCCACAGTTCTACCTAAATGATGGCAACATGTTTCCAATACGTGACTTTCTGCTACATTCTATTTGCCTTGGAATATTTGCATTTACTCATCAATGCCTACAAACTTACTTACTTATTGTAGGGGCATGCAGATGTATTCCATGAACTTCAGTTAATAAACAGTTGGGACTAGAAAGGAAAAAGTAGAGAAATTGAAATTTGACCTACTGCCCAAAGCTTGTTAATTGCTTATTTTATTTCAGTTTTAATTTTTAGGTCCTGAGCAAATTATCCATCCTAATCAGCTAATATGGTTTTGCTGTGCTCTCACCAAAATCTCAAATTGAATGTGTCTGCCAGAATTCCCATGTGTTGTGGGAGGGACCCAGGGGAGGTAATTGAATCTGGGGGGTGGGGCGGTCTTTCCCGTGCTATTATCATGATAGTAAATAAGTCTCATGAGATCTGATGGGTTTAACAGAGGTTTCTGCTTTTGCTTCTTTCATATTTTTCTCTTGCCACCACCATGTAAGAAGTACCTTTTACCTCCCACCATGATTTGAGGCCTCCCCAGGCATGTGAAACTGTAAGGACAATTAAAACTCTTTTCGTTTCCAGTTTCAGGTATGTCTTTATCAGCAGCATGAACATGAACTAATACAGTTAATTGGTACCAGGAGTGGTGTGATGCTGAAAAGACACTTGAAAATGTGCAGGCGACTTTGGAACTGGGTAACAGGCACAGGTTCTAACAGTTTGGAGGGCTCAGAAGAAGACAGGAAAATGTGGGCAAGTTTGGAACCTCCTAGAGACTGGTTGAATGCCTTTGACCAAAATACTGATGGTGATATGAACAATAAGGTCCAGGCTAAGGTAGTCTCATATGGAGATGAGGAACTTATTGGGAACTGGAGCAAAGATGACTCTGTGTCATGTTTTAGCAAAGAGACTGGCAGCATTTTGCCCCTGTTCCACAGATCTGTGGAACTTTAAACTTGAGAGAGATGATTTAGGGTATCTGGTGGAAGAAATTTCTAAGCAGCAAAGCAATGCAAGAGGTGACTTGGGTGCTGTTGAAGGCATTCAGTTTTAAAAGGGAAAAAGAACATAAAAGGTCAGAAAATTTGCAGCCTAACATTGCAGTAGAAAGTAAAAACTCAGTTTTTGAGTGGTAATTCAAGCTGGCTACAGAAATTTGCATAAGTAGCTAGGACCCAAATGTTAATCCTCAAGACAATGAGAAAAATGTCTCCAGCCCATGTCAGACATATTCACGGCAGCCTCTCCCATCACAGACCTGGAGTCGCTGGAGGAAAAAGTGGTTTTGTGGGCCTGGCCCACAGTCCTTATGCTATGTGCAGCCTAGGGACTTGGTGGCCTGTATACCAGTTGCTCCAGCCATGGATAGAAGGGGCCAAAGTAGAGCTCGTGGTGTGGTTTCAGAGGGTGGAAGCCCCAAATCTTGGCAGGTTCCACATGGTGTTGAGCCTGTAGGTGCACAGAAATCAAGAATTGAAGTTTGGGAACATCCACCTAGATTTCAGAAGTTGTATGGAAACACCTGGATGTCCAGGTAAAAGTTTGCTGCAGGGCAGGGTGCTCATGGAGAACCTCTGCTAGGGCAGTGCAGAAGGAAAATGTGGGATTGGAGTCAACACAGAGATCCTACTGGGGCACTGCCTAGTGGATCTGTGAGAAGAGGGCCACAGGTCTCCAGTCCCCAGAATGGTAGATCTACCAACAGCCTGCGCTGTGCACCTGGAAAAGCTGCAGACACTCAATGCTGTGAAAGCAGCTGGGAGGAGGGCTGTACCCTGCAAAGCCACAGTGGTGGAGCTGCCTAAGACCATGGAAACCCACCTCTTCCATCAGCGTGACCTGGATGTGAGGTCCGGAGTCAAAGGAGATCATTTTGGAACTTTAAAATTTGTGCCACTGCATTTCAGACTTGCATGGGCCCTGTAACTCCTTTGTTTTGGCCAATTTTTCCCATTTGGAATAGTTGTATTTACCCAATACCTGTATCCCCATTGTGTCTAGGAAGTAACTAGCTTGTTTTTTATTTTACAGGCTCATAGGCAGGAGAAACTTACTTTGTCTCAGAAGAGATTTTGGACTCTGAACTTTTGTGTTAATGCGGAAATGAGTTAAGACTTTGGGGGACTGTCGGGAAGGCATGATTGGTTTTGAAATGTGAGGACATGAGATGAGGAGCAGCTAGGGGTGAAAAGATATGGTTTGGCTGTGTCCTCACTGAAATCTTAACGTGAATTGTATCTCGCAGATTTTCCACATGCTGTGGGAGGGACCCAGGGGGAGGTAATTGAATCATGGGGGCTGGTCTTTCCCATGTCATTCTCCTGATAGTGAATAAGTCTCATGAGACCTAATGGGTTTATCAAGGGTTTCTGCTTTCACTTCTACCTTATTTTTCTCTTGCTGTCATCATGTAAGAAGTGCCTTTTGTCTCCCGCCATGATTCTGAGGCCTCCCCAGCCATGTGGAACTGTAAGTCCAATTAAAACCCCTTTTGTTCCCAGTTTCAGATATGTCTTTATCAGCAGCATGGAAACTAATACACCAACTCTATATAATTGGAACTGATAAATGCCTTGTTCTTTCTCAATTTCTTTATCTAATCATTTTCAGAGTCAACCACCTGAGAAGGTGTATATACTTACTATTTTTTTTTTTTTTTTTAACAATCTGTTTCAGGCTGGATTACGTTCTCATCTCTCTGCAGAATGTACTGTCACAATTGTTAGTTAACATTGGAGATCAGGTCCCAGATTTGATCCTCATTAAAATCCTTCTTGAAACAATATTTTCACTTCACTTTTCTGATAGCACATTCTCCTGGTTTTCCTCCTGTTTCTCAGACTTCTCTCATCCTGTCTTATCCGTCTTTACCTAAACATCAAATATTCATATTGCCTGAAGCTTGGAACTTTAGTCTGGTTAAATTTATAATATTTTCAAAGTGATTTTTCGTATTAACTGCTTCCTTTCTTCCTCTACTCTTTTGACTCCCAGCACTGACTTATTTTTGGATATCCACACTCATTTGCTCCAGTGTTCATTTCACATCTCCATATTTTTTCCAGAGGCACTTTGAATCAAACCTATCCAAAAATGAATCCATGAAACTTTATCAGCAGTCTTTCACACCCAGTGTTAGCAATGACTTCACAATGATAAAGTTCAGAAAATGATAAAGCTGCAGTTCTCCCTGTGTCCTCTTCCTTGCTCTATTTAATTCATCACCAAGCCCTATTTATTTTACTCATTAAATATCATTAGAATATGTTAATTTTTTCTGTATGTTTGAGTTTCTCCTGGTTCTTGCTAGTATCACTTCCTTTCTAGATTACTGCAGTGGTTTACTAACTGGTTTCTCTAAACCCACTTTTGCTTCCTTCCTTCAAATGAATTTTCCACACCTACATATGTAGTTAATATTACAAAATGTGAGGCTGAAGATATTGAAAAGTCAATTAAGTGTGTAAAGTTTCATGTTGTTATCAGATCTATGCTAGAAGGATATTTGGTAGCAGTGAAGCATTTGAGTGAAAGGAATATTCTCACTTTAGGGGAGTTGAGCTGATCTTAAGAGGCTGAGTTTAGTAAATGGCAACAGGAATGAGAAGGAGAGTTATCTAAGTGCTTAATCTTCTGCATTGTGCTTGGTGGTTAATAGGGTATGGTGAAGAGTGAGATGGCAGGCCATGTGGGCCAATACAAAAAGCAGTAGCCATCCTTTGATAAAAATCATTCGTGATATTCCTGATTAGATTTAATGCATTGTTCTTTACAGCTCCCTAAGAAAATTATAACACTCTCTTTGTCACCTACTAGCCATTATTTATTTATGTGGGCATATGGGTATACATGCATGCACACATGAGGGTATGTATGTATGTAAATTTATACATCAGGTTATGACAGTATAGCAGTGTAACTTCTTTCCATTGGTCTTCCTCAGTGATCTACTGCTTTCTAGGAATATATTACATCTGGGAAACATATTTCAGAGACGAGTCAGCCAATAATTTCTAATCACATCAAATATCATTATCTAGAAATCATTTTCTTTGACTATTAACTTTTATACCTAACAAAAGTTTATTAATTTCTTTATGCTGATAGCTGAAGTTATAGACTATATGTCAGAATTTGTGAGTTTAATATTTTCTGGGCTTAAAAATTGCCAAGTAAGTCATAACAGTAACCAGCAACTGATGAGCACACTTTTTAAAAAATGTCCTTGTCTCAGAAATTGACAAAGATCAAGGCATGAAATAATTATGGTTAAGAGCACACCCTAGAACTTAAAGTATAATTAAAAAAAAAAAAAACTAATTAGAGAAAAAAGAAAAAAAAAAAAAAGAGCACACCCCATGGTGGCAGACTCCTTGCATTTGAATCTCAACTCCTCCACTTGTGTAATAGGTCGATGATCACAGAAAATTCCATTATCTATTCAAATTGTTAACATCTTTATCTCTAAGAGATTATTATAACTCTGTCTCAGAGCTATAGGGAGTTTCAGTGACATAATCTATGGAATTTTTTAAAAAAATAGGTAGCCTATTATAAGTGTGAATAAAAATTGTAACCCTTAAAGGGTCATTTTGCTGAATGATATAATGGAAATAAATATATTGAGCCAATGGAATTCTACTTTACAATAGGAAAGTGGAAACTTTCAGTTTTACAATTTTCATTTACAGTAGGGTATGGAAGTTTATTAGTCATCAAATTGACCTAGGCAAATCCAAGCCACCAAAATCAACTTTTAATCTGACTGTTTAATTTATATAACTGTGCATGAATTATAGACAGCAGATACACTTTTAAGCAGACATCTACCAATTTTATTCTAAGTTTTGATAGTTTCATGGAGTTTAATACTTAGCATAACATGGATATGGACATTTTAAGATGAAGTTCTTACATCATATCTGTAAATATTTCCAATAGGATCAAAACACAATAATTATGTAATATCCACAATTACCTGCTTTTAAAAATACATTAACAATGTTTGGTTTAACAGGCAGAAATTTTATCTTTTTCTCCTCAAACCAATTTCATTCAACTGTCATGATTTAATTATCATTATAATGTAATATACATTTAAAAATAAATATTTTATTGATATAATTTATTAGTGACTATAAGCATCTGTAAATAAAAAAATCAGAAGTAAGTTATTCCTCTAGTAATTATTAGTCCCTGTTATAAATGATGTAAATTTATCATATATTTTCATAAACAACTTAACACATTAAAGTGATTTTTGAAAACATAGCTCGTTACGAGAATGTAATTTCTATTAATGATTAATTTATTGTTAGAATGGGACAGAGTTTACCATACATTCTCTTCTTATTATTTTTTAGGTCATTGATATGGTTTGGCTGTGTGCTCACCCAAATATAATCTTGAATTGTAACTCCTACAATTCCCATGTGTCTTGGGAGGAGCCCAGTAGGAGGTGGTTGAATTATGGGACAGGTCTTTCCTGCACTGTTCTCATGATAATGAATGAGTCTCATGAGATCTGATGGTTTTAAAAGTGGGAGTTTCCCTGCACAAGCTCTGTTTTCTTGTCTGCCACCATGTCAGATGGGCCTTTCACTTTCTGTCATAATTGTGAGGTCTCCTGAGCCATGTGAAACTGTAAGTTCAATAAACCTCTTTATTTTTAAATTGCACAGTCTCAAGTATGTCTTTATCAGTGGCATGAAAATGGACAAACACAGTAAATTGGTACCAGTAGGGTGGGGCACTGCTGAAAAGATACCTGAAATTGTGGAAGCCACTTTGGAACTGGGTAACAAGCAGAGGTTGGAACAGTTTGGAGGGCTCAGAAGAAGACAGGAAAATGTGGGAAAGTTTGGAACCTCCTAAAAATTGGTTGAATGGCTTTGACCAATATGCTGATAGAGATATGGGCAATAAAGTCCAGGCTGAGGTGGTGTCAGATGAAAATGAGGAACTTTTTGGAAAATGGAGCAAAGGTGACTCTTGTTATGTTGTAGCAAAGAGACTGGCAGCAAAATGCCTCTACCCTAGAGATTTGTGGAACTTTGAACTTGAGAGAGATGATTTCGGGTATCTGGTGGAAGAAATTTCTAAGCAGTAAAGCATTCAAGAGGTGACTTGGGTGCTGTTGAAGCTATTCGGTTTTAAAAGGGAAGCAGAGTATAAAAGTTCAGAAAATATGCAGCCAGGCAATGCTTTAGAAAAGAAAATCCCATTTACTAAGGAGAAATTCAAGCCAGCTGCAGAAATTTGCATAAGTAACTAGGAGCCAAATGTTAATCCCAAAGACAACAGGAAAATGTCTCCAAAGCATTTCATAGCTCTTCACAAGAGCCCCTCCCATCACAGGACTGAAGACCTAGGAGGAAAAAGTGGTTGTGTGGGTCGGGCCCAGGGTCCCACTGCTGTGTGCAGCCTAAGGACTTCGTGCCCTACATCCCAGCTACTCCAGCCATGGCTGAAAGGGGCACACATAGAGCTTGGGCTATGGTTTCAGAGGATTCAAGCCCCAAGCCTTGGTGGTTTCCATATGGTGTTGACTGTTGACTCTGCTAGTACACAGAAGTGAAGAATTGGTGTTTGGGAACCTCCTTCTAAATTTCAGAGGATATATGGAAACGCCTGGATGCCCAGGTTGAAGTTTGCTGAAGGGGCAGGGCTGTCATGTAGAACTTCTGCTAGGGCAGCATGAAAGAGAAATGTGGGGTCAGAGTCCTCCACACAGACTACAGGGGCACTGCCTAGTGGAGCTGTGAGAAGATGGACATCATTCTACAGACCCCAGAATGGTAGATCCATTGGCAGCTTGCACTGTGAGCCTGGAAAAGCCACAGACACTCAACACAAGCCCATGAAAACAGCCAGGAGGGAGGCTGTACCCTGCAAAGTCACAGAGGTGGAGCTGCCTAAGACCATGGGAAGCAATCTCTTGCATCAGCATGACCTCGATGTGAGACATTGAGTCAAAGTGTCACTTTGGAGCTTTAAGATTTGACTGTCCTGCTGGATTTCAGACTTCCATGGGATTGTGGCCCCTTTATTTTGGCCACTTTCTCCTATATGGAATGGCTGTATTTACCCAGTGCCTGTACTCCCATTATATCTAGGAAGTAAATAACTTGCTTTTGATTTTACATGCTTATAGGCAGAAGGGACTTGACTTGTCTCAGAAGAGACCTTGGACTGTAGACTTTCGAGTTAATGCTAAAAAGAGTTAAGACTATGGGGGACTGTTGGGAAGGCATGATTGGTTTTGGAAATATGAGGATATGAGATTTAGAAGAGGCCACTGGCAGAATGATATAGTTTGGCTGTGCCCTCAAGCAAATCTCATCATAAATTGTAATTCCCACATGTCATGGGAGGAATCTGGTGAGAGGTGATTGAATTATGGGGCAAGTCTTTCCTGCACTGTACTCTTGATAGTGGATGAATCTTACCAGATTTCATGGTTTTAAAAATTGGAGTTTCCCTGCACAAACTCTCTTCTCTTGTCTACCACCATGTGAGATGTGCCTTCACCTTCCGCCATGATTGTGAGGTTTCCTGAGCCACATAGAACTCTAAGTCCAATAAACCTTTCTTTTGTAAATTATCCAGTCTCGGGCATGTCTCTAACAGCAGTATGAAAATGGACTAATACACTCATCTTTATAGATGTAGGTATTGAAATAATTTGTTCACATAAACAAATAGAGGATAAGTGTGCTATTCTAGCAATGTCATTGAATTCTTTCAACTCTTTTCAGGTGTTTGTAAATATCTCAATCTATTTCTTCAGCAAATGTTATTTTTAAGTGGCGTATCAACAAACAATCCAAGTAGGGAACGTCTTTAGTTTTGTTGAAAACTGATAGTTGGAATCATTTGATTTTCAAATGTATTTATTTTTTGTTCTGTCATTAAAGTTCTTTATTTTTTCAAAATCATTAAAAATATTTTGATTGGTCTCACTAGTGATGCCTAGGATCTTTGTAATTTTCTGGGGCAATCACCCTGTGAATTTAGTGCTGGGCAACAGATATTTTACTTTGAAAAATGGGGAGAGGTTTATTATAACATGGCAGAAAATTAGGACTTAAAGCTCCATCAGAGGCCCTTAGGAAATATTTAACATAAAAGATGAAATTATTTAAATTAGAAATGAATTCCCTTAAATTATCTGTGCTCACACCCTTGAATGCCTCCAGATACTTCACTGAGCACCAAAAATCGAAGAGGTAGACGACTGATCTAAGCACCAACAATACATTGGCTGGACAAACAACTTCACAACGCATCTGTTGGCTGAGCATTCTAGATTTCTATTTCTAGACTCTTTCTTAAATAAAAATTCCAGGGACTGAATAAGGAAACTAAAGAAAAAAAAAGTCTTTAAAAACAGGTGATATATAATATTTTGTAAATCTAATTAAAATTCATTAGGGCTGTTCTTTACTAAGGCTGGATATTCTCTTGGGGCATAGTCTCTTTTGTGTACAGAACAGTTTCTTATTTTAATTTCCTACATAATTTAAATCTTGATGAATTGATTTCATTAGCACATTAAATCTGCATAGCACTTACATTGCCCATCTCTCTTAACATAAACTAAAGTTAAAAAAACTCCTCTGTTGTTGTTTGAGCTTTCATTTGGGTAGATTGGGTTCTGACTGATTGCCTGCTCTTCATTACCTCATCACAAATTGCATTGATTAAGATTAAAGCAGCTAGACTTACATCTTTTCAACGTCTTATTTAAAACTTATTTCAAACTTTTGTTCATTTTAGAAATTGTGTATTATATGTACTGGGAAATAGTTTCCAAAAATTCTTTCCACCTACAATGTATTCACAAGCTCTTAATTTTCCCCTTGCCCAGTCTAATACCTTTCAATCTAAAGCAATTTGTAAATAACTTGATCTTTACCATCATGTGATAGTTGCAGGAGCTGATAAAAGCAAAGATCCATGGGCCATCTCCTAAAGAAAGGGGTTGTTTTCATGTTCCATGAACTTCCCTGCCCCCAGAGGCAGATTAGATCTCTATTCAAATGGGTGGCCATCAAAAGTGACAAGTAGTAAATAAAATACCACAGGTCCAAGACCTCTCATGAAAATAAAACTCATAGACCCTTGTTGATTTGAGGAAACAGATTATGATGCTTTGCATTTATATATATTATCTTTTAAATATCTCAAGTATATAGATCTAAGGAGGTTGGGATTTTTATTGTTGTAATTGAAAAGGAAAAACTTAAAACAACCATATTATATTTACCTTGAATTCATGGTATATATATCATAAAATTCAAGAAATCTTATCATATTATATAGAAAACACCCATATCAGTGATAATTTGAACACTGAATTTTCCATTTTTCTGTGCATTGTTGAATAATTAGTAATAAGTAGGATTTGCCCACCATTTAGTATGTACTGAGCACTGGGTAAAATTCTTACCTACGTTATAACATTAATAAGTGTAAGTCCATGAAGGATGCATTTTAATTGGCATTTGACAGAAGCATAAACAGATAAATCTGGGATTGACAACACTAATCCACATGACTTTAAGACCTCTGTTCAAAACACTTACCTCTCTGAAAATAATAGATCATTTATTCTCTTTAGACTGATTAATATTATAAAGAAAGATAACTAGAAAGAGGGGCGAGAAAAATGGCAGAAGAAATTAAAGTGGACATGGTCATATTTTTGTTGCTGTATTTTTTGATGGAAATAACAGTTTTTTCCTCAGTTGCTAACTTGGTTGCCAAGTTTGAGAGGTCATAAGACGTCTGGGGAACACATTTTTTTTATGACAAATTCAGTGTGTTGTGACTCAATATGATGTTACATTTGTGAAAGTTTAAATCAACCCTTATGAGAAGAAAAACAAAAATGAATTATCTTCAAAAAGTAATAACAGAGAGTGAATGATAGTATTTATTATTTGAAAACACCACTCACCCACCACCACCACCAAAGATTTATTGATTTTAAGCAGGGCTTTTTGATATTGTTCTTGAAGATTCATCCTTTTGGTTGGGTAAGGAATTGGTGAAGTTTCTCTTATATTCCAGAAGCCATAATCTTATCTGGGTGGGGTGAAGTTGACAGTTCAGTAGAATTATGATAGCTTCAAATTGGATTTCTATATGCACATGAGAGGAGCTCTAATCATAGGAAAGAGGTTCTTTTTACAAGACTTAACATAATGCCTTGGCTTCTTTTCATTTACTATAACAGAACACCACAGACAGGATAATTTATAAAGAACAGAAATTTATGTTTTACAGTTCTGGAGACAGAGAAGTCCAAGAACATGGGACCAGCATCTGGTGAGGGAAAGGTACAAGTTATCACATGAAAAGAGGGCAAAGGCATGAGTGTGAAAATATAAAGACTGTCCTTGCTTTATAACAACCTACTCCCACAGTAACTAATCCTGTCCTGTGACAGCAGCATTAATCCCTCTTAATGACCTAATCATCTCTTAAAAATCCTGCCTCCCAGTATCATCACACTAGGAACCAAATTTCCAACACAAAAATTCTGGGGGACAGACACAAATAATAGCATATAGTTTCTGTGTTTATCATGAAAAGACTAACAGATACAGTCACTGCAGAAATTCATTAACTGAATATACAACCAGAAAAGCATATGACAGAAGCCATTCCTCGTCATAAGCATCTATCCTCATTTAGTTCTTCAATTAGGCCAGTCAGTCAGCCAATCAGTATTTGATGAGTATCATGCATGAAAAAATATAGGCAAAGCCTCTCTCCTCTTAAATGTATAAATTAAAAGATAACTTTATGGAAACCATCTTTTTACACACCACTATTATTTTGTTCTTCAAAATCATTAAAATGAAAATCTCTGTATAATAATATTGTATATAAGTAATGAGATAAGAGTTTCTAGTAAAAGATACCTAGTATTTCCTTCCCAAAGCACCTTGCTTTGTTTGCTATCTCTTTCCAGAGATGATCTGATAATAAAATGTTAACAGCTGCTTCACTGTGAGTTTCTTATGTCAAAGATCAGGTTACATGCAAATTTATTTCAGAGACACAACCACATAGAGACTGCCAACGTCTAGGATAACATTGTATTTACATGTAATTCAAGACCACATACACAGTAGGACTCTGTAATTGACTTTTGAATAAATCATTATCCCATTAGTTTTATTGGTAACTGAAACTTGTCATTTATCAAATGAAGATTTAGTAGAAAAGAAACATAAATTATACTGAAAAGTTACCCCATTGTCCAAGATATATTTAAGCTGTATTTTAACTCCACCTTTAACAGGTGGGTTCAAAGATGCTTAAGAAGTTTTATAAAAAGCTAGTATTAATGCATCCAGTAGTCACATTCACATTTAACTTCAGAACTTATTCTCCTCCATGGTACTGTAATCTAATGTCTTATTAATGCATCTCTGATAGAGAAATATAAGAGATTAGTAATATTATTATACAAATATTCTCTCCAAATACTGATTTGAAAAATACATAACCACTGAAGCTTGCTTCTAAATGAATCCTGTGCTCAATGGTTTTACTATGCAGGCATCATACAAAATCTAAATTCATCCATCTCACCTTCCAAGTTTTTGTTAAAGAACCATGAATATGCCAAGATATTAAAAAGGAAGCTATTTTAATTCAGAATGCTACAGTAATGCAGCATGCCATTGTGTCCCCTATCAGTCTTTTCTGTACATCCATATATCTTTTCTGAACTTTGAACATCCTTTGAAGTTAAAAGGTGTTTCATGGATAGATGAGATGGATGGCTCTGTGGAAAAGTTAAAAATTGGAATGATTATTAATTTTGTCTCAAATTCTCACATGATATTTCTAGGAGAAATCTGAAGCAATAACATAGTTCTCATAAAGTGGAAGTTCAATCAGAGCAAGAAATTGATCATGTACATATTCAATCACTAAACTTAAATCTTGACAGAATAATAATTTAGATTCCACATTTTTAAATTGGTATGGCATACCAAGTATAATTCTAAGCTTATTCCAGCAGCCTTGAACTCAGTAATTTAATGGCAGTGTTACCTAGTAATTGGAACTAAAAATAGTTAACATGCTGTGTTTTCATTTTACTTATACAGGGCAAATTATTTATATCACTTGTCTTCAATTATGTAGGCTGCGTTCTTAGGGCAGAGTGGCTTTTCAGAAGCTGCCTCTGGGAATAGAATAAAGCAAAAGATAAGTTTTTTTTGAAACTCTCTGCTGTAGAACCATACTGCCCATTTCAAAATATAAAACATCACTGTAACAAATATTTGGTGTTATTAAGAAAAACAATAATTTTTGTGATATCAACACCATTAAGAACTAGAAACTGTGTTTTGTACTCCATCGTCATCAGGAACTTGTAGGAATCTGAAGATTCAACATATTTTGCATAGCTGTAAAACAGAATCCTTCAGGGCTGTTCTTGAACTCTTGAAGTCAAAAGCTGAGTTTTCAGTGATATTAAGAAATTAAACATAAACCGAAACAGGAGAAAACAATGGTATAAAGATCAACTGTCCTCTCTGTTGCACCAATTTTTCTATGGGTCTTTCAAAAATAAGGAAAGTTATAGAGAAGAACATACTTGCTACAAAATTACAGATCATACAAGCCAGAAAGAAATTCTGTGAGTTTATACTTGCATAAACCAAATTAATTTTATTTTTCCAGAATTTTAAAATTTGATGTACTTAAATCTTTACATAAATTACATTAACAATAATGTGATTATTTCATTGAAAATATATAAATATAAATGAATTATTAAGCATTTATTAATTGTCTGAGAAAGTTAGGAGTCTTTTTAGTGATAACATTTAAGTATGGGGTTTTCTTTGGTTTTTACATATTTATACATTACTATTTTTGTCCAATTGATGAAGTAGTTGATGTAAGCACAGTTGGATTGAAAAAAGAAATGGGATTGAGCAAAGATGCTAGAACACTCAGATACTTTTTTTTTTTTTTTTGGTCAAGATGATAAAAATAAAATTAGATTATATAGGATTTGTGAAATTATAATCCTTTTTAAACAGTTAAAAATAGGCACAAAATTTCTGCCCTCCACACTGCATATATGCTTTCAGTTTCCAATGATGCCGAAATTTAAACCTCGCTAATACATTTTCATACCAATTTTTACAATAATAAAATGTTTTCTACAAAGAATCTTAATAAATTCTTACATAATTTTCTAAGAAATTTGTGTACTAGGGTTATCTAAAGGGACAGAACTAATAGGTTAGATGTATATATAAAGTGGAGTTTATTAAGGAGTATTTACCCACACAATCACAAGGTGAGGTCCCACAATAGACTGTCTGCAATCTGTAGAGCAAAGAAGCCAGTCCGAGTCCCAAAGGTGAAGAACTTGGAGTCCCACGTTTGAGGGCAGAAAGCATCCAGCATGGAAGAAAGGTGTAGGCCAGAAGACTAAACCAGTCTAGTCTTGCCACATTCTTCTGCTTGCTTTTATTCTGGCCATGCTTGCAACTGATTAGATGGTGACCACCCAGATTGAGAGTGGGGCTGCCTTTCCCAGTCCACTGATTCAAATGTTAATCTATTTTGACAACACCCTCATAGACACACCCAGAAACAATACTTTGCACCCTTCAATCCAATCAAGTTGACACTCAATATTAGCCATCATAAGCTAAGATAAATTTGTTGTCACATTCCTGTGTATGTATTTCTAGGGGGGAGTACTAGTCTGATTATAGCTTACTGGATGACAGCCCAAAAAAATTAGCATAATAAAGTGGATATTGGAGTAATAGCCATTGACTCCAAGGTTCAAGTATTTTGACAGTGAATGCGTAGAGTAGACAAGAATCAATAATGGAAAGCAGTGTGATAGGAATATTAGTGTCATTAGAAGACTATGAAAGGCAAATAATTAATGTCCTACTGCCAAGCTCAGTTAACTTATTGATTAATTTGGGGGTATGTCAGTCTACATCCTTGTTTTGTTGGGTTAAGTAACTTGTACATAATCACATTATGTAAGTACTGGATATAATACATGGACATCTTGTATGTACTATTCCAATAACCTGTATAGGTTTTTACTGACAGGAAATTTACAGAAGCACAATTTATGGATGTTGATAGATGTAGTGTCCACCCTGGGATTAATGATAACCAGAACTGGAATTTAAGAGTTATAAACTATATACACTCAACCCTTAAACAACACAAGTTTGAACTTCACAGATCCACTTTTATGCAATTTTATTTCATGTCTGCCAACCCAATACAGCAAGATCAACCTGTATTCTTTTTTCTTCTCTTCAGCCTACTCAATGTGAAGACGATGAGGATGATGACCTTTATGAAGATGTACTTCCACTTAATGAACTATGCTTTCTTTTCTTATTATTTTCATAATAACATGTTCTTTCCTCTAGCTTCCTTTATTGTAAGACTATGGTATATAATACATTTAATATGCAAAACACGGGTTAATCAACTGTGCACGTTATTAGTACAGCTTCTTGACAATAGCAAGCTATTAGTAGTTTAGTTTTGCAGGATTCAAAGTTATACATAAATATTTGACTGTGGGGGTGTCAGCACTCTTAACCTCCATGTTATTCTAGAGTCAACTGTACTCATATAGTCAATCAACTGAGAAAGGAGAGAAAATTTTGTAAAACATTGACAAAATGTAACTAATTGCTGAAGTGGGGTCATGAGCACATGGAATTTTATCTGCTATGAATTATGTTAATCTTCTCATTTTTGTGTATGTTTCAACATTGCCAGAATATAGGCTAACTTACAAAAGATTACATGAAGAAAGTTTTTTGTAGAACAAATAAAGACTAAAAATTTTTTTCATGTATTTTTTATTATAATAATATGGCTCAGTTCCAAATAAGCAAGGAAAAAGATAAAACAAAAATACTAATGTGTGGAGACGGTAAATTTTATTTTACATTTTATACTACTCTGAGTAGCATAGAATAGTATATTATGGGAGATTCTATGGAAAAAAGATAATTCAATGGGCCTTAAAGAATAAGTTTATTTAAAAATTATGATCAAGATGAGCAAATAAAATATAAAAATCAAAGTTTTCGAGTTTATGATATGCTTGTGATTTGATCAAAGTGTCAAATAACTACTAAAATACTGAGAGAGGAAAAAAGCTTGGCATCCGTAACCCAAATTCTACATTCACACTTTTTCCATCATTTCATATATATCTGACCTCTTCTCTGCTTTTGGCCTCTCATTTTGCTTCTCATTCAAATTTTAGCATTTCAGGACAGCATGGGACCTGATTGTGCAAGTCACCGCTTTGCCATTCCCAAACTTGTCAACAAGACCTTTTTAGGATTTCAAGAATGTTATGAAGCCAGCTTATTGTTGGCTCTGCCTTTTGTGAATTCCCACAGGTTTTCAAAGAGAGGTTCTTTCCTAGCCATTTTGATATCAGATACTTAAATCAGGGGATTTATGGATCATTTGTGAATTTTTAAAAAGTGGCTTGCAAATATCACTTTCTTAGTAGTAAAACTAGCTAGAAATAGTAGATGACAATCATGTTTAAATGATTCTCCTATATCAATAATTAAAGCTTATCCTGAAAATGGTATCTTCGCATAGTAAGATGATCCCAAGTAATAAATTATATCGACTTTAAAATGTAAGCAAGAGAAGTATGATGTAAGACAGATTAATCATGAAGGCTGTTAACTAAAAGGAGCAAGTAAGCATACTCTTCAATAGGACTCTGATGAGGGCATATTGTAAAAGAAGCAGCAGAACTATTGACCACTCCAACTTTCAGCGTAGCTCCTTTCATTTAGCTTGAACATTACAACTCTTTAAAAAGGTCAACAAGCTAAATAATGAAGATTGCAGAAGAGGCTATGACAAAATGTACTCAGATACGATTTGTCTGTGCAGACAAGGTGAAAGAAGCATTTGTACTCAGTGATTTCCAAGTTTGAGAAGTCATATTGAGGCTGTGGGCAAGTCCTGTCTTATTTTATTTTAACTTAATACTTGCTCAGGGTCTTCTCTCTGGAGACTGTGGTGTGCTTTCTCTCAAGTGGTATGGGAGGACAGGAGAAGCTGTACATGTTGTGGAACTTTCCAGGTGTTTGGGATCAGCTCCCAGTTTTCTGTGAGAATCACTTCAGAGCATCAAATTATGGAATTCTTGGGTCCAAATAAAATCACTGTCCAGGGTTTCACTTACTTCTAAACCAGAATGGCAATCATTAAAAAGTCAGGAAACAACAGGTGTTGGAGAGGATGTGGAGAAATAGGAACACTTTTACACTGTTGGTGGGATTGTAAACTAGTTCAACCATTATGGAAAACAGTATGGCAATTCCTCAAGGATCTAGAACTAGATGTACCATATGACCCAGCCATCCCACTACTGGGTATATACCCAAAGGATTATAAATCATGCTGCTACAAAGACACATGCACACGTATGTTTATTGCAGCACTATTCATGATAGCAAAGACTTGAAATCAACCCAAAAGTCCACCTGTGACAGACTGGATTAAGAAAATGTGGCACATATACACCATGGAATACTATGCATCCATAAAAAAGGATGAGTTTGCATCCTTTGTAGGGACATGGACGCAGCTGGAAACCATCATTCTTAGCAAACTATCATAAGAACAGAAAACCAAATACCGCATGTTCTCACTCATAGGTGGGAACTGAACAATGAGATCACTTGGAGTCGGGAAGGGGAACATCACACACCGGGGCCCTCCCCATGATAGGGGAGGGGGAAGGGATTGCTTTGGGAGTTATACCTGATATAAATGATGAATTGATGGGTGCTGACGAGTTGATGGGTGCAGCACACCAACATGGCACAAGTATACATATGTAACAAACCTGCACGTTATGCACATGTACCCTAGAACTTAAAGTATAATAATTAAAAAAAAAGCATGACAATAAAAAAAAACCTTAAAAGGGTTAAGTCAGGGTATTGCACTGAAAACATGGATTTATAGTTTCTTCTGAAGTTGAGAATGATATTATAGCAAAGGAATAAGTAAAATATAGCTATAAAATCACCATATGGAATACAGATTGTAAACACATGGGATATTTTTAAACAAATCAATGGAATAAAGAGAGGGCAGAAGAATGTCAACTGACTGCCTAGAAAAAAGGAAGCCATAGTTTGAATATGTTGGGGAATGGGAAATTCTCTTTGGGACAGGGCAATAATTCTACTGGCAAAATCCCAGGGAAATTATTGTTGAAGTGAAAGCAGGTACCAGGTATGGCAATAGTGAGAAGTGAGTCCCAAACCATAGGAATCAATGGAAAAATTATAAATGGGGAATTGATCTCCTTTAATTCTCACCCCAACCTTCCAGAAGATAAGAAGCTCCATCAGTAAAATAGCTAGGTGTCTACCCATTCATCGAACCTGCCACCAAAACAGCACTGACAAACACATCTCTAATTTAATTTTAAAAAATAAGTTGGCAACACAATGTATGCATATTTTAAGAGATGATTTTTTAAAAACTAGAAAGAATAAAAAGGGGATAATTTACCTTAGTGTTATTAGAAAAAATTGAGAAACACAAAAAAAGCTTAATTACATCCTGAGAAAGATTGAAGGTAATGAATCCATGAACCAAAATATGAACTGTTTAACATGAAGCAATGAACCACAGCAATAAAGGCTACTTTGACTTCACTAAAATCAACAATGATAGAAAGTTGGGAGAGAGAACCAAGAAAATCTACTTTCAGAAACAAAAACAAAACAGAACAAAAAAGAGATGGAAAATAGGCAATAAAAGAGAAAGAAACATAAGGATAAAATAAGGAGACTCCATGCCAGACATAAAAGAGTTCCTAAAACAGATAATTAGAAAATAGAGGAAGGAAAAATAGAGGAAGGAAGAATTAATAGAGATTTTTTTCCATTGCTTAATAAGAACTTATGCCTTGAATTGAAATAGCCTATTCATTATTTAAAACAATTACTGAAACAACAACAAAAATACCTAGTTATTATAACATTATGAAATTGTCAACTATTTAAGAAGTAAAAAAAGAGGTGATTGTTGCAGGAAGTCAGGGACCCCTAATGGAGGGACTGGCTGAAACCATGGCAGAAGAACATAAATTGTGAAGATTTCATGGACACTTATTAGTTCCCCAAATTAATACTTTTATAATTTCTTATGCCTGTCTTTACTGCAGTCTCTGAACATAAATTGTGAAGATTTCATGGACACTTATCACTTCCCCAATCAATACCCTTGTGATTTCCTATGCCTGTCTTTACTTTAGTCTCTTAATCCCATCATCTTCGTAAGCTGAGGAAGATGTATGTTGCCTCAGGACCCTGTGATTATTGCGTTAACTGCACAAATTGTTTGTAGAGCATGTGTGTTTGAACAATATGAAATCTGGGCACCTTGAAAAAAGAGCAGGATGGCAGCAATGTTCAGGGAGATAACCCTGAACATTTAACAAAGGAGATAACCTTAAACTCTGGCTGCTGGTGAGCCGGATGGAACAGAGCCATATTTCTCTTCTTTCAAAAGCAAATAGGAGAAATATTGCTGAATTCTTTTTCTCAGCAAGGAACATCCCTGAGAAAGAGAATGCACCCCTGAGGGTAGGCCTCTAAAATGGCCACTTTGGGGGCAGTCGTCTTTTACGATTGAACACGGAGGGATGAAATAAGCCCCAGTCTCCTGTAGCGCTCCCAGGCTTATTAGGATGAGGAAATTCCCACCGAATAAATTTTGGTCAGACAGGTTGTCTGCTCTCAAACTCTGCCATCTGATAAGATGTTATCAATGACAATGTGTGCCCAAAACTTCATTAGCAATTTTAATTTTGCCCTGTCCTGTGGTCCTGTGATCTCAGCCTGCCTCCATTTGCTTTGTGATATTTTATTACCTTGTAAAGAATGTGATCTCTGTGACCCACACCCTATTTGTACACTCCCTCCCTTTTCGAAAATCGCTAATAAAAACTTTGTGGTTTTACGGCTCAGAGAGCATCACAGAAGCTGCCAACATGTGATGTCTCCCCTGGACACCCAGCTTTAAAATCTCTCTTTTGTACTCTTTCCCTTTATTCTCAGACTAGCCGATGCTTAGGGAAATAGAAAAGAATGCACGTGAAATATCAGGGGTGAATTTCCCCTGATAGTGATGGTATTCAGAAAGTAAGCCAAAGACCTATAAATAGTGGCGACAATCAAATTGGTATCAAATACACCATTGGTAATACCAGAGGCTAAAAATGGGTAAATTGTCTAAAGATTCCTGGAAAAATAACAATATATCTAAATTTCCATATTCCTCCAAGGAATCAGTCCAGTGTGATAAGAGAAAAAAAATACATAGGTGAAAATTAAGCATTTTATGAAGAGAATGGAAACAATTAATACAGAAAAAATAAAACAGGAAAGTAGAAGAGGGAAGTCTCTTGGAGTGTCAATTTGAACTCAGTGCTGAAGGTAAAATGTCTCAGTAAAAGTAAGGCATGGATGGAAATGATAAAGCTAAGCACCCTGAAAATCTTGAGGACAGATCTAAGGTATGTGTGAGGTATAAAAAGCAGAGGTGCAACTTAAACTTGTTGACAGCAACATTCCCCAGGAGTGGAAGAGATATAACATTGGATTTAAAGTGTAACAGGTAAAATCCTTGCTCATCCTATGGTATTGAGAAATACCATAGCCATAGGAATGTGAGTATTCTCTGTTGGTATGAATGTTTTTAGACTGATTTCATTGACGCATTCTAGCAAACATAACTGTGGTTTTAATACAGAACACAAATCTTCCCAAACTTGATGGGGAAAAATGAGAGCACAACCATCTGTGTACGAGAGCTATAACTAGGGGAAGATTGTAAAGGAGAAGAATAGAAACATGAATGTCTCCTTTTTAGAAAAAGAGAATTCAAGAGGTACTACTTTCAGTAGAGTGGACAATATTGGGTTTTAAGCAGGAGAAAATCAGTGGGGCAATTGGGTACGTGGATATAAACATAGGGAAGGATTATATATAGAAGAGCAACCGAGGCAGAGACAAGAAGGTGAGAAACATCTAACATATTTTGAGGGTTTTTTTGGTCAAATTATTTATAATGTTTTCCTGGTTAAGATATTAAGCAATGTTGGGCATAAAACATCAATCACCCTTTTACAGTCACTCTGTTTGTAAAATAACAAGTTTCAAGAAGATTAAGTAACCTGCCAAGTGGATGCAGCTAAAAAGAGATATGACTTACATTTGAATGTACTTCCACTGCCTACAAATCTGCCCACACTTAATCCACTGTGCTGTACTCCTTTCACCATGGGTCACATCTTCAGCAGAAAGTGCTGGGACATAAATCAAGAACTTCTGGTTCCAAACCTGATTCACTTGCTGCCTTACAGTTCACATTCTGAATCAAGTGTTGTTGTGCTGGTGACAGTAAAAGCACAAAAGAACATAGATTCCATTTAAAGAATTTAAAGACTCCATTCTTGGTATCAAGACTCTGGATGTAGCAAGACAAAAAAGATATCACTGTTGTTACAACTATATGAAATCACAAGTCAAAGCTGACCATTATTAACTACAATAAAAATTTGACCCACATACTGAAATTTCCAAGCTTTAGGACAATATAGATATTAGATTGATCCAGAGGAAATAGATTAGACAACATTTTTTAAAAAGTATATGTGGCATTAATGTGGATTTGTGAAATAAACATTATACCTTTGTATTCATATAAAGTCTTGTCTAAATAAATACATATTTTGTATTACCTTCTGTAGTTAACCTCATATATTTGTGGACATATATAATACACTTCATAAATAATTCTGCTTCATTACTTTTAAATTATCTTTTAAAGATATATATTTTAAAACATTGTCTATTATTTTCACATTGTAATATAACAAAATGAAAAATAGGATTTTTCATTTTGTGATACCTCATACTCTATAAGTTGTGCCTAAACTCTATGAGAACTGATTAACAATTAAATGACAAAATTTTATTTTATTTCATTAGCAAAACGTATTACATTGATATTTTTAAAGGAAGCAGTAGCGAAAAGAGTTCCTATGTTCATATGTGTAGCTGTTTTTCTTCAAGTACTTTTAAATCTTTATCAATCATTTCCTGAATACCACTGGCCTTGCTGATAATACATTGACAGAATTTTCCCTGCAGATATATAATTTTTTCATAACTTATTTGTAGCATATCTATATTCACATAAGGGTTTATGGGGATAAAGAATCAAAATATGGGCATTTTTATTATACTAAAACATTGCAACATGATATCTAAAAAGGTCATTTAAAATTTGTGCTCTACTTTCCTTTTGCATGTCTAGCAACAAAAAGCAGGAGAAAGAAACTAAAAATTGTGATCACCTAACCTTTAGTCTATAATATTTTATGTATATTTCTAAATAAGAAAAGTAGATTTTTTACTAACACAAAGTTACATGAAGATTTATAATGTTACATAAGTAAGACTGAATTTGAAGTAGACACTATTATTATTATTGCATGTTATCTAATCTTGAAACTTATTTGAATAGGAAGGCCTGAGAAAATATTAGAGTATGAAAATAAATCAACTCGAGATATTCGAAATAGCATTTCAGGTTTAGTTTATTGATAAATAACTAGTTTATTGATAGAGAACTGGTAAGAGAATTATGGAAATAATTTCTTGATCAAAATTTTTGGAATGAAGAAAACTTGAGAAAGGGTTGTTGGTGAATTAATACTTTTGTTTGGGGCATTTAAATTTGAATTTCCTATTGGATAGCCACATCACAATGTCTGTGTTTTTCAGGCAACCAGTCAGGGATTCTACAAAAAAAAAAATTCTAAAAATTTTTCCCTACATTGGAAGGTGGTGATAGGAAGGTATTTTAATCTGGTGAGCTACAAGACAGAATTAATTTACGGGGAGAAACTCTTTGTTCAAACAACTTGGACAGAAGAGGAAATGCCAAGATGAAATTTTGGATTCTACATGTGCTCACCTATCTTTTAATTTTCATTACCAACACCAAGAATATACATTTTTAAAAATGATGACGATAACATTTCAATTATGTAGTTTAAGGATGAATTAATTGCTGCATCATCATGCAGAAAAAACTGATTTAATCATTAAAAACAAAACAAATATAAACTCTATGTTTTCTTTCACACCAGAAAACATACAAAGCAACAAGAACAAGAAAAAGGCAGATATTATAAAAGCAAAGCTAAATACTTTGGCTATATATACATGTAAAACCTCTCTGTAATGGAATTTATTATAAAAAAGTGGTGAACAACAAGCAACAATATTCCTTAAATACTTGTAATGTATTTAACTTTATATGAAATATAAAGATTTTAAAAGAAAACGTGTAAAGATCTCTTACAAGAAAAGGCAGAGTTTCTGGTATATTTATTATCACACTATTCACACTAGCAAAGACACGGAATCTACCTATGTACCCATCAATGGTGGACTGCAGAAAGGCAATGTAGTGCACATAAGCCATGGAATTCTATGCAGCCATAAAATAGACCAAAATTATGTCATGTGCAGCAACATGAATGCAGTTGGAAGCCATTATTCTAAGCAAATTAATGCAGGAAGAGAAAATCAAATATTGCATTTCTTCAAATACAAGTTGGAGCTGAACACTGAGAGTATATGGACATGAGAACAATAAACACTGTGGACTACTATGGTGGGAATGGTAAGGGAGAAAGGGGGGAGTGGTTGAAAAACCATCTATTGGGTTTTACGGCTTACGACTTAAGTGATGGGATCTGTACCCAAACCTCAGCATCATGCAACACACCTATGTAACAAACTTGCACATGCACTCCAAGTATCTAAAATAAAGGCTGAAATTTAAAAAAAATCAAAGGATTGTTATGCCTGAGTACATAAAAGAAATACTCATCAGGAATGGTATGTTCAAATATTTGATTTAATCAGAGATCCAAGGAAGGCAAATAAAATAGTGATGAAATAAAACAACAAAACAGATTCCTCCTGTTTGTTTTGAAAATATAATGTCCCTTAAACTTGTGGTTAAAGTTTAAGTTTGTACAAACTTTATGATGAGAAATTAGCTGAAAAATGCTTACATTGTACTGAATCAGCCAGTTGGAGAGATCTTAGAAAGCCTTGGCTACTAGAATGATAATTACAATGTTATATGAAATGAAAAAAATTACAAAGCAGTTAACACTTAGTAGAAAGTGATTGATTAAGTAATCTATTAAGTGAAATACGTCTAAGTCATTGAAATTACATTACAGATATAGTGAGCATCTGTTGTGGCTGCTGGAACCCCATCAATTCTACTATTTTTCTACTCATACTAATTAGTCTTTGTGATCTACCATCACTGCACCTGATGTAACAAACATATTAGACAGAATCCTGAAGAATCCTGAGTCCTCATAGGAAGTGTCAAGGTGCCCACCCTTCTCTTGGATCTTGAATGGAGCAGCATAATCACTTTTAACAGTGAGAGCTGATGAATCCCAGCAGAGAAACCTGGAATCAACTGTTTCTTGGTTTTTGTTAGTTATATTCTTGGAAATAACCCAGTTTCTATTTTAAATATGAAAATGAAAATAGTATTTTTAGCTTCTCCGTAAGTTCTATCAGTCCATCTATCTACATAAGATTGTATACTTGTTTAAAGTACCCTACTTTGGTTTCTATTGTTTGCAACCAGAGAGCTAAAAAAAATTTTAGATGTATTTACTGAGAAAAGATGGTCACCAGATTTTGGTGACTGTGTTAGTCTGTTCTCATGCTGCTATTACGACATATCGGAGACTGGGTAATCTATAAGGGACGGAGGCTTAATTGACTCATAATTCCACATGGCTGGGGAGGCCTCACAATCATGACAGAAGGTGAATGAGTAGCAAAGTTATATTTTAAATGGTGGCAGGCAAGAGAGCTTGTTCAGGGGAACTCCCACTAACAAAACCATCAGATCTCATGAGACTTATTCACTACCATGTGAACAGCAGGAGAAAGACCCACCCCCGTGATACAATTAACTTCCACTGAGTCCCTCCCACAACATGTGGGAATTATGGGAGCTACAATTTAAGGTGAGATTTGGGTGGGGACACAGCCAAACCATATCATTCTAACCCTTCCCCTCCCAAATCTCATGTCCTCAAATTTCAAAATTACTCATGCCTTCCCAACAGTACCCAAAAGTCTTAACTCATTTCAGCATTAACTTAAAAGTCCATAGTCCAAAGTGTCATCTGAGAAAAGGCAAGTTCTTCTCCCTGTGAGCCTGTAATATCAAAAGCAAGTTAATTACTTCCTAGATATAATATGGGTACAAGTACTGGGTAAATACACCTGTTCCAAATGGGAGAAATTGTCCAAAATGAAGGGGCTTCAGGTTCCATGCAAGTCCAAAATCCAACAGGCCTGTCAAATATTAAAGCTATGAAATCATCTCCTTTCACTCCATGTCTCACATACAGGTCACACTGATGCAAGACGTGGGTTCCCATGGTCTTGGGCAGCTCTACCCCTGTGGCTTTTCAGGGTACACTCCTCCTCCTGGATACTTTCACAAGCTGGCATTCAGTGTCTGCAGCTTTTCTAGGTGCATACTGCAAGCTGTTGGTGGATCTGTCATTCTGGGGTCTGGAGGACGGTGGCCCTCTTCTCACAGCTCCATTAGGTAGTGCCCAGTAGGGACTCTGTGTGAGGGCTCCAACCCCACAGTTTCCTTTTGCACTGCCTTAGCAGAGGTTCTCCATGAAGGCCCTGTCTCTGCAGCAGACTTCTGCCTGGACATCCGGACATTTTCATACATCCTCTGAAATCTAGGTGGAGGTTCCCAAACATCAATTCTTGACTTCTGTGCACCCACAGACTCAACACCATGTGGAAACTGCCAAGGCTCGGGGCTTGTACCCTCTTAAGCCATGGCCCAAGCTCTACCTTGGCCCCTTTTAGCCATGGCTGGAGCAGCTGGGACAAAGGGCACCAAGTACTTAAGGCTGCACGGAGCATTGGGGCCCCAGGCCAGGCCCAGGAAATTATTTTTTCTGCCTAGGCCTTTGAGCCTGTGATGGGAAGGTCTTCCACAAAGGTCTCTGACCCTGGAAACGGTTTTCCCATTGCCTTGGTGATTAACATTTGACTCCTCATTACTTAACGCAAATTTCTGCAGCCACCTTGAATTTCTCCTCAGAAAAAGGGTTTTTCTTTTGTATCGCATCTTCAGGGCTGCAAATTCTGGACTTTTATGCTCTGCTTCCCTTTTAAACATAAGTTCCAATTCCACACCAAAGCTTTGTGGATACATAAAACTGAATGCTTTTAACAGCACCCCAGTCATATCTTGAACACGTTGCTGCTTAGAAATTTCTTCTACTAGATACCCTATATCATGTCTCTTAAATTTAAACTTCCACAGAGCTCTAGTGCAGGGGCAATATTCCACCAGTCTCTTTGCTGAAACGTAATAGGAGTCACCTTTATTCCAGTTCCCAACAAGTTCCTTATCTCCATCTGAGATGCGCATTTGGTCAAAGCCACTCAGCATGTTTCTTGTTCCAAACTTTCCTACATCTTTCTGGCTTCTGAGGACTCCAAGTCTCTAGGAAGTTCCAAACTTTCCCACATTGTCCTATCTTTTTCTGAGTCCTCCAAACTGTTCCAACCTCTGCATGTTACCCAGTTCCAAAGTTGCTTCCGCATTTTTTGGCATTTTTACAGCATCATCCAACTCTACTGGTAGCAATTTACTGTATTAATTTGTTCTCATGCTGCTAATAAAGGCATGCCTAACACTGGGTAATGTATAAAAGACAGAGATTTAACTGACTCACAGTTTCACATGGCAGGGGAGGACTCACAATCATAGCAGAAGGTGAATGAGGAGCAAAGTCACATCTTACATGGCAGCAGGTAAGTGAGCTTGTGCAGAGAACTCGCATTTATAAAACCATCAGATCTCATGAGACTTATTCACTACATGAGAACAGCAGGGGAAAGACTCACCCCCATGATTCAATTACCTCCCACTAGGTCCCTCCCATGACACATGGGAATTATGGAGCTACAATTCAAGGTGAGATTTGGGTGGGGACACAGCCAAACTGTATCAGTGATCATAAAATGAAAGCTGCAAAGGATATATTTGGCAATACGTGATTATAACTTCGTTTTCTTTTCACTGGGTTGGCTTGCTTTCCAACATGAACAAGTATAACTTTTATTAACATTTATAAAAAACACAAATAATAGCAATATGTGTTTGTCATGTTTAGCTTGGAAAAATCTTGAGAGTTCAGTGACTGCACTTCAATACACAATTGTCTCTGCAAATTTCAATTAAACTGCCTTATAAGAAAAATGCCTACTTTCATTTATGGAGAAATGCAAATTAAAGTAGTAAGACACCATATTCCACAAAACAGATTGAGAAAATAATACAGTTTGAAACCTGAAGTTGGTGAAGGTGTAATAAAATCCAGGGTCATAGTAGTGCTGGTCTTGCAAGTTAGGGAAAACTCATAACATGATAATTTCATAGGAGCTACTGAAATTTTTCAAATGGAAATAACTGGGGATCCAACAAGTTGTCATCTTCATTTATATTCACATGTATACATATAAATTTATGCACAAGGATGTCTGAAGACAAATTGTTTATAATTTAAAAAGATGAATATAACTACATGTTCATTTATGTAAACTTATAAAATAAAACAAAATTACACTCTCCTTCAATGGAATATTATGCATTGTTGACTAGGATGAGGTGCTATATTGAATATGTATTATTATTGTTAGATTCATAATAACTTGGGTATGCAGTTATTTTGTTAAATAATATATTGGTAGGTTGATAAGTTGTTGAATCAATGATAGTAATGGTGATAGGTCTACTACAAATAATATAAATAGTAATGTATATTACATACTTCTTACTATGTACCAAGATAGATACTAAGCCCTTTATATGTATTTCTGCATTTACATCTTTTGACAGCCTGCTGAGAATACTATCACTGACCTTTATATTACAAACAAGAAATGGAAGTTAGAGAGTGTGGTTCAGTCTGTGTTGCACCAAACAGACTTCCTTGCTATGTAAGGCTGTTTGGCTCAGCCTTTGGAAGTGCTGTTAGGAGATAGACATTCTTCAGATGGCATTCCCTTGAGGATTGGCTTAGAGCTACAGAAAGCCAGTTGGCCCAAAGTCACTTCTCTCCTCCCTGGGAGCCCGCATCCAAAGCCTGATTGATGCCAGACTATAAAGGTTTGGACATCTTGAGTCGACCTGTGACAATTCTGAAGGGCTATGCTACCCCAGAGTTTGCCATGACATCAGCAGAGGCTGTAGGGCCTACATCTCTACATGCTTTTGCTTTCTGCCTCTCTTTTTAATAGGTTTTGCTAAATAGGGCCACCGATTAATAAACGTCCTGTGTACTACAATGCTCAACTCCATCTCAGAGTCCAGTGATCAACAAAAGACAGACATTGAGATTTGCGAGCAGAAAGCATGGATGAGTGATTATGATGAGTTTTTATCGTGTAAAATAAAAGTGATGTGTTTATCTTTATAAGTATATATGCTTTACATACATAAAAAATTTCTGCAAGGATAAACAAATAACTATTGAGTATACTTACCTCAAGGATTGAGATTGAGGGAAAGGTAACTCACTTTTAATATTATACATATTTGTTCCATGAGCTGATGTTATTTCAAAAACAAAAATTGAGATTATAAAATAGGTATTGCAAGTGCCATTCTTGTAAAACACATTTATGAATAGAAAAATAGGAAGCAGATTTACAAAGACTGTTAACATGGCTATTTTTACCTGGCTCCAATAAAAGTTATTTTGACATTATAAGTTTAATGAAATGTATTTTTTTTCAAAAGGCATGTAATTGTATAGTAAAAAGCAAATAATTTGAGAAGATGTAGGAAGGTATGAGTGCTGTATGAAAATAAGTTTTTTCAATAGAAACCAACCTGAAACTTAGGTAATAGGTGTGTATTTTCATACTTTTTTTTTTAATTGACATTTTAATTTGGCCCATCCAAATATCTAGATAGCAAGGCTCTCTGCTTCTTCAATGGAAATAAGTTTCCTTCTCTGTGTAAAGGAAGGGTACCCCATTACCAGTGTCCTCCCTTTCATAATAGCTGAAGAAAATGGCTGACTTAGATATGTTCGAGAGCAACCAAAATGGCCTCAGGTTATGGTTGGCTCCACAGTCCCTGCCAGGGGTGCTGTCTTTACTACTAACCCCAGCTGTTACTATTTCCCCATTTGACACTGCTGAATCTCTTCTATCTCTATTTCATTCTGTGCCATTCTCTAGGTATAAACAGGAGTTGTGTGGATTTAACAAAAGGTAACACTCTTCTTTCATTTTTCTGTTGAGGATCTAGATATAGCTAAAGCTTGATTATGAGCTTCATACACAGCAACTGAAATATTGCATATCAAATCATTTTCAAATAAAATGTAGATATATTATATGAAGTTGTGATTACCATAATTTTTGTTTATTATCAATGAATTATTTTCCTTATAAATTGGAACTATATTTATTTTTATAGTAAGAATAACTATATTGTTAATCTTGAGATTAAAAGATTGAAGAGCATATTTTAATATTACGCCAAAACTGAGGAAACATTTTAAAAATCCATTTGAAACAAACTGTACTGCATCAAATTATGGTGATGTTCTAAGATATTACTAGAAAATGTATACGTGCTTTAATAAACCAAAGCATGCAATGGGTATAATAAATATCTATGACTGTAGAATGCATTACTGCACACTCAGAGGTTTAGAACAAAATATCTTAATTATCTAATAGTTTGTGTCAGAATTCCAGGAATAATATGGCTTGGTCTTCTGCTCAGGGTCTCACAAGGCAGCATTTAATGTACTAGCAAGGTTGCATTTCTGTCTGAAGCTTGAGATCCCCTTCCAAGCTCATATGATTATTCCAAGCTCATATGGTTGGATTCTCTTCTTGCTATTGTAGGAGTATAGTCTCACTTTTCTGCTGGCTGTCAGCTGGGAGATGCTTTTATTTTCCAGAAGCCACTCAGAATTTTTTGCCATGCGGCCCTTTCTCAGGTTCTCTTACAGACCTCAGAGAACATGACAGATTATTTCTTCAAGACTAGCAAGAGTCTTTCTGGCAGTACTCTGTTAATATGGGGTCTTACATAACATAAGAATCACAGGAATGGCTATCCCATCACCTTTGCCATATTCTTTTGGTAAAAGCAAGTCAGAGATTTCACTCAAACTCATGGGGAAAACACCTTTTCAAGGGTCAAGACACATAGGGGTCATCTTGTGTATGCCCAGCACAACAGGTTACCTTGTAAGTCTCTGTTTCAACATCTTATTAGCCTTGCTTTTATGATAACCAAATTGGAGTGAGACTAACAGAGACTAATTTATTCATATAAGATTCACTCTTGTGATTTGGCCAAGCCTACCGCAATGAGCAAATTAAATATGTTCAGGTCATTTGAACATGTCATTGTGGAGACAGGCATGGGAAATCCAATTTGATACAAAGTCCTATGTTTAGAGAGTGGTCAAACTTATGAACTATCTTAATCAAATATAATAATATTGACATAATCCTCCCTAAGGTGAAAACAATTATTAAATTGTTCAGCAAATACTTGATCTGAGCGTGTCATAAATAAATGTCCTTCAAAAAAAGAAATTTTAAGCTATTTTTGGAAGTAGTTTTAAAAAAGATAAGATTCAATCAATCTAAATTGAGACCAGAGGGAGATTTTGGTTAAAATAATACAGGATATTCATATCCATTCTATATTTATATTTCCTTGAGCTAAAAATCAATTGAGCCAAAATCATCATGTTTATTTATATAGAAAGAAGGATATGACATAAAGGCAAATATAATTTCTAACCTCATTTCACTTTTTCAAAGAGTAAGCATAAAATACACAAATAGAACATACATTTGAAAAAGTTAATATTTAATATGAAGTATAACAATTTTTGAAGTAGGTATTCTGCCTCAAGGGCTTTTTGTATAAAATAAAACCTAATGACTGTTGAGATCCATCTGAAGAATATGATAGAGGATAGGTTACAGTATCCTCAAATAAAAATGAGGGTTTCTTGTATTAATTTTAGTGCCTATAATTCCTCTAATCAAAGTTGTATTTGATGGCTTTAGTAAAAACAAAACAACTTGACTTTCTTCTAATCTTTACTTTGTTATTGTCACTTTTGAATGGAAAAATCTTAATGGTGTTTGCTTACAGGATTTACTTTTATGTTTTATTTTGTTTAGATTATAGAGCTCAAATTCATCAACCGGACATATGAGTTGTCCTGATTTGTAATTTTTTCATAAATATTATTCTAGCATGTAAACATGTAAGCCGTCTCAAATGAATGTCCTTGTCATTTTTGTGCTAAAGATGCATTTAGAGATATCAAGTAATTGATATATGCTCCTTTGAATACAGGTTAGCACAAAGGTTTTAATAGAAAATGTGAAGAGTGACGTGATCATTGAAGGGAGCACTTATAGTACAGATAGCTATTAATAGAAGTAGTTGCTTTTATGATATTGTTTTTCATTACAAAAGATGATTCTTTGAAGTCTAGTCAAATACATACGAATAAAAACTCCTGTTTAAGATAAATCACAAGTGTTTAGTCACCAACAAATGAAAAAGACAAATATGCTTACATTACACTGTTTAAATATTTCATATTTCATAATATTGAATGTTGATTTTCTTTTAGAGAAAGTAAAACCAATTCATAAATGTCTGAATGGGTATTCAGTATAAATTGAAGAGGTATTGCATCTTTGCTTAAATGCTGTCATATGTGGAAATATTAAGTTTGGTATACTTATAAATAGTAAGTTTCAATAAAGTCCCAACCCACAATAGCTGATAAAAAGTGTGCAAATGAGGCTGGGTATGGTGGCTCACGCCTGTAATCCCAACACTCTGGGAGACTGAGGTGAGTGGATCATCTGAGGTCAGGAGTTCGAGACTAGCCTGGTCAACATGGTGAAACCCCATCTCTACTAATAATATAAAAATGAGCCAGGTGTTGTGGCACACGCCTGTAGTCTCAGCTACTTGGGAGGCTGAGGCCACAGAATCACTTGAACCCGGGAGGCAGAGGTTGCAATGAGCTGAGCTGTCACCATTGCACTCTAGCTTGGGCGACAAGAGGGAAGCTCCATCTCCAAAAAAGAAAAAGAAAAGTATGCAAGTGAAATGACAAGGCTGGAATTTCAACAAGGAAACAAAGGTATTCAGTAAACATTTTAGTTAGGTTCCAGGCATCTACAGAATTACACAAAAATGCTGGAAGAAGCAGAAGTTCAATAGACAAATATTCATTGTGAAGGTAGGGCAAGAACTGTATGATTAGTTATGAAAGAAATGATTTGCATAGGAATTAGAAGGATTTTAAAAGTTATTTCCAAGGTAAAATGTCAAAAGCCTCTTATACATTCAATACAGCTTCTGTTTCACTTAGGGCAATGGATATAAGGTGACCAAATGTCTCCATTAACACAGGACTAAAGGCTTTCTCAAGAGTGGTAAAAGTAAGAAAATCCATGGCCAAAACACAACAAGCTGGTCAACCTAGCAGTGGTTCTTATCATTTGCCAAATTATCTGGGGAATTTTTTTACAAGAAAAAAAAAAAACACATTTAAAACACACCCAAGCTTCTACAAATAGATTATATTTGAACTGGTCTGAGATCAAGTCTGGTATTGTATTGTTTGTATATTAGTTTTATATTGCTGCCATAACAGATTTCCACAAATGTAGTGGTTTAACCACAAATGTATTATCTCATAGTTCAGATATCTAAGTGCAATGTGGCTTGGCTAGTTTCTCTGGTTAGTCTCACAGGACTGAAAGCCAGGTGTCAGCAAGTAGGATCCTAGAGGCTTTGGGGATGAATCTGTTTCCTTACTCATTCAGGTTGCTGGTGGAATTCAATTGCTTGAAGTGAGTAATAGGAGTGAGATCCTTGTGTCCTTGGCTGGCTCCAAGCTACAGACTGTTCCCAAATCCTAGAGTCCACCCATATTCCTTAAGTGGTGACTGCTTATTTCCTCTTCAAAGGTCACGATGCCAGGTTGAACCCTGTTCATGCATCCAATCTCCATGATCTGTCCTCCCTCCAACCCCACTGCTTCATCTCTCCTGCTCTTTCTTCCACATCGCTCTGATTCTTTTCCATCCTCTCCTGCTTGTTTAAGGCCCATGTAAATTACCTTGTGCTCACCTGGATAACCTAAGGCCATCACCTTTTTTTAAGGTGAGCTGACTGGCAACTTATTTTCACCTAAAGTCTTTTTTACAGCAGTACCTAGAAGAGTGTTTGCTTGAATAACCAAAAGATGGGAATTTTAGAAAACATTCTTGGAATTCTGCCTAATCCAGTTTGTTCTACTATGGGTTCTCTGAATAATTCTTTTTATTTTTTAAATTTTTGTATTATACTTTAAGTTCTAGGATACATGTGCACAATGTGCAGATTTGTTACATATGTATACATGGGCCATGTTGGTGGGCTGCACCCGTTAACTCGTCATTTACATTAGGTATATCTCTTAATGCTACCCCCCCACTCCCCCTACCCCACAACAGGCCCTGGTGTGTGATGTTCCTTTTTCTGTGTCCAAGTGTTCTCATTGTTCAATTCCCACCTATGAGTGAGAATATGCCAGGTTTGGTTTTCTGTTCTTGTGATAGTGTGCTGAGAATGATGGTTTCCAGCTGCATCCATGTCCCTACAAAGGACATGAATTCATCCTTTTTATGGCTGCATAGTATTCCATGGTGTATATGTGCCACATTTTCTTAACCCAGTCTGTGATTGATGGACATTGGGGTTGGTTCCAAGTCTTTGCTATTGTGAATAGTGCCACAATAAACATACGTGTGCATGTGTCTTTATAGCAGCATGATTTATAATCCTTTGGGTATATAACTGGTAAGGGGAGTATAGATTCAGTGCCATCCTCATTAAGCTACCAATGACTTTCTTCACAGAATTGGAAAAAACTACTTTACAGTTCATATGGAACCAAAAAAGAGCCCGCATTGTCAAGACAATTCTAAGCCAAAAGAACAAAGCTGGAGGCATCACGCTACCTGACTTCAAACTATACTACAAGGCTACAGTAACCAAAAAAGCATGGTACTGGTACCAAAACAGAGATATAGACCAATGGAACAGAACAGAGCCCTCAGAAATAATACCACACATCTACAACCATCTGATCTTTCACAAACCTGACAAAAGCAAGAAATGGGGAAAGGATTCCCTATTTAATAAATGGTGCTGGGAATACTGGCTAGCCATATGTAGAAAGCTGAAATTGGATCCCTTCCTTACACCTTATATGAAAATTAATTCAAGATGGATTAGAGACTTAAATGTTAGACCTGAAACTGTAAAAACCCTAGAAGAAAACCTAGGCAATACCATTCAGGACATAGGCATGGGGGTTCTCTGAGTAATTCTAACTTAGCCAGCCAAGTTTGAAAAGCATTTTTTAGGCATGCATCCTTGCTATTGTGCTACCTGATCGCACCTACTTCCATATTTCTACAAGCACCAGATATTCTCAATATGGGAAGAAATAAACACTCTCTCTAGAACTTTCAATTTTACTATGACATATAAAGAACTTAGAAGTTAAATCACTTTCCTATTGCTGGTATAAGAAATTGCAACAAACACAGTGCCTTAAAACAGTGCAAATTTGTCTTACATCTCTGGAGTCAGAGATTCAAAATCAGTCTCACGAAGCTAAAAACAAGTGTCAACAGGGTAAATTCCTTCTTCAGGCTTTGAAGGGAAGAATCAGTTTTCTTGTCCTTTTACCTCCTAGTGGCTGCCTATATTATTTGGCTTGTGGACACTTCCTCACATCACTTTAATCTATCACTTCCGTCATCACACCTACTACAAACTGAACTCCTGTCTCCCTCTTCCAAGGTCCTTTGTGATTATATCATACCCACATTAGTAACTCAATATAATCTCTGCATCTCAAGGTTCTTAACTTAATCAGATATTAAGAGAGACTCTGTCATATAAGATAACATTCAGAGTTTCCAGGAATTAGAACGTGGACATGTTTGAGGGATAATTTTTAAGCCTACGACGGAAATAATCATACTCATTTTTACAAAAAGAGCAAGTAGATGAATTTTAAGACATAAACATTTTAGGTCCCTCAGATAAATGAGGTTGTAGAGCAGAATGTTGTTTCAAAATATGGAAGGACTCACAGTCAAGATCAGCTTACTGAAGCAAAGGCACGGAGTCATAAACTAATGTAGGTACTTCAATGCTAATTTTTATCAATAGCTGGAAACTGAGTGTGGTCCACTATGAGAAATTCTGGGAGGCCACAGTTTCAGCCCTTTGTGGGCATTGTCTCTAGTAACACCAACAAATTCTCACTGAGAAGGTCTAAGAAAGATGCCATTGTGACTCCAGCAGGTGAAGGAAATTAATTATGAAACATGCCGAGAGCCTTCTCTCTAACAAAGGTCTATTCTCTATGAAAAAAGATTTCTCCAGTATCTTTTTCAAGCTGAGGGAAAGGAATTCTTCCCAATCTAGTCCCCTCTAGACTTCCTACATCACCTGTGGGTGAAGTGGTGAAATAGTAACCAAACACTAAGGCTGACTGCACAGAAAGCCAACCACTGAGGTGATGAGTATTGGTCAACAACAACAGGTGGTCAAATGAGGGGTCTAGCATCTTATTGTAGCCACATATGGAAAAACAGGAATTAATGAGGGGTAAGGAAGAGGTAAGCAGGCAGAAGATAGATCTCTTTTTTTTTTTTTTGAGACAGAGTCTCGCTCTGTCACCCAGGCTGGAGTGCAGTGGCATGATCCTGGCTTACTGTGATCTCCGCCTCCAGAGTATCTGGGATTACAGGCCCCTGCCATGATGACCGGATCATTTTTGTATTTTTGGTAGAGATGGGTTTTCACCATGTTGGCCAGGCTGATCTCAAGCTTTTGACCTCAAGTGATCCGCTCACCTTGGCCTCCCAAAGTGCTTGGATTACAGGCGTGAAGCACCACCCCTGGCCCAGATGCATCTCATTGTACATATGTAAGTTTCTCAAGCTTCAGTTTTATGGGTGCCAGGCTTGTAGGAATATTGGGCCAGAATCAAAAATAAAAAATAGTCAATAGGAGTCAGAGCCTCAAGGAAATAGATCAGGAATACTGAACAAGTGAGGGGACTAGGAAAAAGGGAGATTAAAAAAAAATTCTCAAGACATATGCCCATTCAAAGACTGAGGATTTAGAATTAAGATGGCCTCATTCCTCCCTGACAAATTGCCACCAAAGCAATGCAGTATAATAACAAAGGATTGAAGCTTGAAGAGCTGCAAGACATGTATTGTCACTGAGGAGTACTTAGGGAAGCCAAAAATCAATAAGAGACTAAAACAAAAGCATTAGAAAACTATAAATCTGTTGTTTCCTGACGTTTTGATGATCGCCATTCTAACTGGTGTGAGATGGAAACAACAGGTGCTGGAGAGGATGTAGAGAAATAAGAACACCTTTACACTGTTGGTGGGACTGTAAACTAGTTCAACCATTGTAGAAGACAGTGTGGCGATTCCTCAAGGATCTAGAACTAGAAATACCATTTGACCCAGTCATCCCATTACTGGGTATATACCCAAAGGATTATAAATCATGCTCCTATAAAGACACATGCACACGTATGTTTATTGTGGCACTATTCACAATAGCAAAGACTTGGAACCAACCCCAATGTCCATCAATCACAGACTGGGTTAAGAAAATGTGGCACATATACACCATGGAATACTATGCAACCATTAAAAGAATGAGTTCACATCCTTTGTAGGGACATGGATGCAGCTGGAAACCATCATTCTCAGCAAACTATTGCCAGGACAAAAAACCAAACACTACATACTCTCACTCTAGGTGGGAACTGAACAATGAGAACACTTGGACACTGAAAGGGGAACATCACACACCGGGGCCTGTCATGGGGTCCGGGAATGGGGGAGGGATAGCATTAGGAGATATATCTAATGTAAATGACGAGTTAATGGGTGCAGACCACCAACATGGCACATGTATACATATGTAACAAACCTGCACATTGTGCACATGTACCCTAGAACTTAAAAGTATAATAATAATAAAAAACTATAAACCACTGGCACCTATAGCTACAACAAAACTTACACTAGTCCATCTCTAGCAAGATTTACATCAATACTAATATTAAAAACCTATTTACCTCAGTTAATATTACAGGTAAAAAATGTCAAGTGTTCAACACAAATTACATGGAATGCCAAAGGCAAGAAAAAATATCCTTGGAGGAAACAATACAATTAACAGAACAAGACTATGATATGATACAGATATAATTATCAGATGAGGGATTTAAAATAACAATAATCAATGTGCTGAAGGCTTTAGTGAAAAGTAAAAGAAGCAAATTGTTGAACACATGGGTAATGAAAACAGAGAGATGGAAACAAACTGTAGAAAGAGTAAAAAGAAAACACCAGAAATCAAAAACATCTTGACAAAAATGAAGAATCTTCTATTGCTCAACAATAGATTTGACAAAATTGAGGAATGATTCAGTGACCTTGAAATTACAATTTTGTAAAGTAAAATTTAAAGATAAAAAGAATAATAATGTAAGAGAGAACTCAACATCCATGAACATGGGATGATTTCAAAAGGTGTTTTGTAAACAGAATTGGAATATCAGAACTAGTAGAAAGGGACAGGAAGACATATTCCAAGTGGTAATGTGTGAGAACTTTCCAAAATTATTTACAGATAAAATCCTACCACAAATCCAGGAAGTTGAAAGAATAATAAGCAATATGAACACCAAATGTTTGATTTATGACAATAATATTACTATAGACACAATTTATCATATTGATTTTCATAAGTCAAGCGTTGCTCTAAGTACTATTGTTTTTAATTTTTGTTTTGTATTTGGGGGTACATGTGCAGGTTTGTTATATTGGTAAACTGTGCGTTGCCCGAGCTTGGTGTATGGATTATTTTGTCACCCAGGTAATAAGCATAGCACCTGACAGGTAGTTTTTTGATGCTCACCGTCCTCCCAACCTTCACTCTCAAGTAGATCCCAGTGTTTGTTGTTTGCTTCTTTGGGTCCATATGTACTCAATGTTTAGCTCTCACTTAACTAGAGAGAGCATGCAGTGTTTGGTTTTCTGTTTCTATGTCAATTCACTTAGGATAATCACCTCCAGCTACATCCATATAGCTGTAAAGGACATTATCTTGTTCTTTTTTATAGCTGTGTAGTATTCCATGGAATACATGTACCAAATTTTTAAAATCCATTCTATTGCTGATGGGCATTTACATTGATTTCATGTCTTTACTATTGTAAATAGTGCTGCAATGAACATATGTGTTGATTGTAGACATCAATTCAATGCTATTCATACGAAACTATCTTTTGGTATTCATCAAGACGAATGCCATCTTGTTGGTAGAACAATTTATATTCCTTTGGGTATATACCCAATAGTGGGATGGCTGAGTCAAATTGTAACTCTGTTTTAAGTTCTCTGATAAATTGCCAAACTGCTTTCCACAATGGCTGACCTAATTTCCATTCCAACCAGCCATGTATAAGCATTCCCTTTTCTCTGCAACCTATCCACATCTGTTCTTTTTTAAACTTTATTCAATAATAGCCATTCTTACTGGTGTGAATGGTATCACATTATCATTTTGATTTGTATTCCTCTCCAATGATTAGTAATATTGAAAATTTCTGTATATGCTTTGTGGCCACATACATTTTCTTTTGAGAAGTGTTCATGTTCTTTGCCCACTTTTTGCTGGGGTGGTTTGTTTTTTGCTTGTATATTTGTTCCAGTTTCTTATAGATTCTGGATATTAAACCTTTGTCACATGTATACTTTGCAAATATTTTCTCCCATTTTGTAGGTTATCTATTGATTCTATTGAATTTTTTCTGCTTTGCAGCTCTTTAGATTAATTAGGTCCCATTTGTGAATTTTTCTTTTTGTTGCAATTGCTTTTGGTGTTTTCGTTATGAAATTTTTGCCAATGTCTATGTCCAGAATGGTTTTATCTGGTTTATCTTTCAGGGCTTTTATAGCTTTAGGCTTTACAGTTAAGTCTTTAATTCATCTTAAGTTGATGTTTGTATATTGTGTAGGGAAGAAAGGAAGGGGTCCAGTTTCCATCTTCTGCATATGGCTAGCTAGTTATCCCAGCAGCATTTATTGAATAAGAAGTCCTTTCCTCATCACTTACTTTTGTTGACTTTGTGGAAGATCAGATGGTTGTAAGTGTGTGGCCTTATTTCTAAGCTCTCTATTGAGTTCTATCAGCCTATCTGTCTGTTTTTGTACCAGTACCATGCTGTTTTGGTTATTATAACCTTGTAGTATAGTTTGAAGTTGGGTGTTGTGATGCCTCCAGCTTAGTTTTGCTCTTTGTTTTTGTTTTTGGCTTAGGATTGCTTTGGCTATTTGGGCTATTTTTTGGACCCCTATGAAATTTAGAATAGTTTTTTTGAATTACGTGAAGAATGTGAATGGTGGGTTGATATGAATTGCATTGAATTGTAAATTGCTTTTGGCAGTATGGCCATTTTAACAACATTAAATCTTACTATTCACATACATGAATTGTTTTTCCCTTTGTTTCAGTCATCTCTGGTTTCTTTGAGCAGTGTTTTGTAATTCTTATTGTAGAGATCTTTCATCTCCTTTGTTAGCTGATTCCTAGGTATTTACTTCTTTTGTGGCTATTGTGAATAAAATTGTGCTCTTGATTTGGCTTTCAGCTTGTACATTGTTGATGTATAGAAATGCTACTCATATTTGTGCATTAGTTTTGTATCCTGAAACTTCATTGAAGTTGTTTATAAGATCAAGGATCTTTAGGGCAGAGATTATGGGTTTTTCTCAGTATAGAAACAAATCATCAGTCAAAGGAGGTAATTTGACTTTCTCTCTTCCTATTTGCATGCCTTTTATTTCTTTCCCTTGCCTGATTTCTCTGGCTAGTACTTCTAGTACTATGATAAATAGTAGTAGTGAGAGTCACTCTCTTTTCTTGTTCCAGTTGTTAAGGAGAATTATTCCAGCTTTTGCCCATATAGTATGATGTTGGATGTAAGTTTGTCATAGATGGCTGTTATTATTTTGAGGTGTGTTCTTTCAATAATTGGTCTGTTGAGGGTTTTTAACTTAAAGGATAAATTTTACTGAAAACCTTTTCTTAGTCTATTGAGATGATCATGTGATTTTTGTTTTTACTTATTTTTATGTGATGAATAATATTTGTTGATTTCTGTATGTTCAAGCAACCTTGCATCTTATCAATAAAGTCCACTTGATTGTCGTGGATTAACGTTTTGATTTGCTGCTGGATTCAGTGTTCTAGTATTTTGTTGAGTATGTTTGTATCTAAGTTCTTCAAGGATATTGGTTTGAAATTTTCTTTGTGTGTGTGTGTGTGTGTGTGTGTGTGTGTATGTCTGCTAGGTTTTGGTATAAGAATGATGCTGACCTCACCAAATGACTTTGGGAGGACTCTCTCCTACTCAGGTCTTTGAAATACTTTTAGTATGAATGGTATCAATTCTTCCTTATACTTGTGGTAGAATTTAGCTGTGAATTCATCTGGTCCTAGACTCATTCTGGTTGGTAGCTTTTTTATTAAAACTTATTCCATTTGGAAACTCATTATTGATTTTTTCAGGAATTCAATTTCTTCCTGTTTCAATGTTGGGAGGCTGTGTGTTTCCAGTTAGTTATCTATTTCTTCCAGGTTTTCTAGATTGTGTGCATATTGTATTCATAGTAGTCAGTAGTCCCTCAGTTTTGTTTTGTTTTTGTTTCTCGTGTTTCTGTGGGTTTGGTGGTAACATCCCCCTTTTCATACCTGATTGTGTTTATTTGAGTCTTTCTATTTTCATTAGTCTAGGTAGCAGCCTATCAATCTTATTTATTCTTTTGAAAAATAAATTCACAGATTCATTGATCTTTTGTATAGTTTTTCACATTTTTGCTCAGCTTTATTTTTTTTCTCTCCTTCTGATAGCTTTGAGGTTGGTTTGCTCTTGTTTCTCTAGAAACTGGTGTCATATTAGTTTACTAGTTTGTCTTTCTAACTTTTCAATGTGGCTGTTTTGTGCTATAAACTTGTCTTCATACTACGTTAGCTGTGTTCCAGAGATTGTGATATGTTGTATCTTTTTTCTCATTAGTTTCAAATAATTTCTTGATTGTTGCCTTAATTTTGTTGTTGACCTAGCAGTCATTAAGCAAAGGCTGTTTAATTTCCATATAATTGCATTATTCTGGGAGATGTTTTCAGTATTGATTTCCTTTATTATTGCACTGTGGTCTGAGAGTGTGGTTGGTATGTTTTTGATTTTTAAAAGTTTACTGATAATTGTTTAATGGCCCATTGTGTGGATAATTTTATAGGATGTGCCATGTGCAGATGAGAAGAATCTATATTCTGTTGGTTTTGAGTGGAAAGTTCTGTAGATGTCAGTTAGCTTCAGTTGGTCAGTTGTCAAATCCAGGTCCTGAATATTTGCTTTAGCTTTCTGCCTCTCTAGTCTGTCTATTACTCTTTGTACGTTATTGAAGTCTCCAATTATTGTGTGGTCATCTAAGTCTCTTTGTAGGTCTCTAAGAACTTGTTTTACGGATCTAGGTGCTACAGTGTTGGATGCGTATACATTTAGGATAGCTAGGTCTTCTTGTTGAATTGAACCCTTTACCATTATGAAATGCTCTCCCTTGTTTTTTTATTTTCTGATAATTAATGGTTTAAAGCCTGTTTTGTCTGAAATAAAAATAGCAACTTTTGCTCTTGATGGTTTTTCATTTGCTCATGAGATCTGTCTCCATCCCTTTACTGAGCCTAAGGGTATCATTGCGTGTGAGATCGGTCTCTTGAAGACAGCATACAGTTGGTTCTTGCTTCTTTATCCAACTTTCCACTCTGTGCCTTTTAATGGAGGCATCTATCCCATTTCCATTCAAGGTTAATATTGATATCTGTGGATTTGATCATGTCTTCATATATTATGCAGACTTGATCATGTAGCTGTTTTATAGTGCCAATGGTCTATGTACTTAAACTTTGTTTTACATTATCCAGGAATGGTCTTTCCTTTTTATAATTAGCACACTCTTAAGGACCTCCTGTAAGACAAGTCTGGTAGTAACAAATTCCCTTAACAGTTGCTTGTCGAAAAGGACCTAATTTCTTCTTCACTTAGGAAACTTAGTTTGGCTGGAAATGAAATTGTTGGTTGGAATTTCTTTTTCTTAAGAATGTTAAAAGTAGACCCCCCAAACTCTTCCAGCTTGTAGGATTTCTGCTAAAAACTCTGCTGTTAGCCTGATGGATTTCCTTTTGTAGGTGACCTGCCCATTTCTCTAGCTGCATTTAACATTATTTTTCCTTACATTTCAGCCTTGGAAAACTTGATGACTATGTATCTTGGGAATGGTCATCTTGTGTAGTATCTCACAGGGTTCCTCTGCATATCCTGTATTTGAGTGTTGGCCTTCTAGTCTGGTTGGGGACATATTTACAAACTTTATCCTCAAATAGGTTTTCTAAGTTGCTTGCATTCTCTCCCTCTGCTTCAGGAATGCTAATGAGTCATAGACTTTAATCTCTTTATATAGTCTCATATTTTTCAGAGGTTTTCTTTCTTTTTCTGTTTTTTCTATTTTTTTTTTTCTATTTTTTTTCTGACTGAGTTATTTTGGATAACAGTCTTTAATCTCAGATTCTTTCATCAACTTGGTTGATTCTGCTGTTAATACTTGCAATTGTATTATAAAATTTGAAGTGAGTTTTTCAGCTCCATCAGATGAGTTTAGTTCCTTCTTAAATGCCCATTTCTTCTTTCAGCTTCTGTATTATTCTGTTATATTCTTTGGATTGGATTTTTACTATTTATTGAATCTTGATGATCATCATTCCTATCCAGATTCTGAATTCTCTTTCTGTCATTTCAACCATTTTAGCCTGGTTAAGTATCATTGCTGGGGAAATAATGTGGACATTTGGAGGTACAAAGACACTCTGGCTATTTGAGCTGCCATAGTTCTTGTGCTGTTTCTTTCTCATCTCTGTGTACTGAAGTTTCTTCAGTCTTTGCAGATGCTATATTTTGGATAAGTTTTTTTGCTTTTATTTTATTTGATGCTGTTGGGGGTTTTATTGTGGTATAAAGTGGGTTCCAGTCTTCATTTCTGGAATATTTTAGTGGGTCGAGGCTCAGCTCAGCACTCCTGGGTTGTATGTTTCAATTATGGGGAGCTGGTACTGGGTTCTGGCTTTGTTTTCTGGACCCCCAACATTAGAAATCTACTATGCTATGGGGGCCAAGGTGTTCCAAGTCCATGGCCCCAACACTCCAATCAGTGGTGCTGCTGTTGGCATGACTAATGTATTTGGTGCAGAAATGTTTACCTAGGAAAATAGGCCTGTAAATCAGTAAATAATTTTACATTTTTACTAAGAAATGTTTTCAGGCCGGGCGCGGTGGCTCACGCCTGTAATCCCAGCACTTTGGGAGGCCGAGGCGGGCGGATCACAAGGTCAGGAGATCGAGACCATCCTGGCTAAGACAGTGAAACCCTGTCTCTGCTAAAAATACAAAAAGTTAGCCGGGCGCGTTGGCAGGCGCCTGTAGTCCCCGCTACTCGGGAGGCTGAGACAGGAGAATGGCGTGAACCCGGGAGGCGGAGCTTGCAGTGAGCCGAGATCGCGCCACTGCACTCCAGCCTGGGTGATGAGCAAGACTCCATCTCAAAAAAAAAAAAAAAAAAAAAAAGAAATGTTTTCAAAGCCATTTTATTTTTCCTCAAGTAAAGAGTTAAATCATTTAGGCAAGCAAGTCGCCCCTCAGACAATAGATTGCTAACCTGTCCAAACAGTTTGCTTATTTTACAGCCGTTTACTTATCGAGGCTGTCATCTAACTGTGTCCACTAATCTTAATTATGTCTCCATCTTTGCACAAACCTAATTAGCTTCTTTCTTTGAAAGAACCAAAATAATCAGCTGTATCACAGATCTAGGCATCCTGTAAATACCATCCTCTGTCCATTCCACTCTGAAATGCTGCAGACTCAAGACTCTTCCTTTTGGTAAGAACAATTTACTTATCTTTCTTTGATGAACAGTTTTCTTTGTTATTTTTTATCTTTTGATGGTACCAGCAGTCAAAACTTACTTTATAGCAGATGTAGAAATAAGTTCTAATCCATGCTTTGACTCAAAGGTCTCAACAGTCTTCAGTCATCTTATTGAATGCATCTTATTAAAATACATCTCCGCTGTATATTTTTCTCTATGGAAACGAGCTTCCTTAAAAAACTCACCCACTTCTATGCAACAGAATAATTCATCTTAATTTCTAGTTTTTACCATTCTTTGAACTCCAGTCCTGCATCTTCTACTGCCTGCAGGACTTTTCCACTTGACTGCATTTCCATCATCTGACACAATTCAACTGACACTATTTAAACTAAACTCATCTATGCCAAAAATGTAATTCTCTGGACTTCATTATTATACCAAAATTTGACAGGCGTTTTAAAAATCTTATGCATACATTTCTTGTCACCCTATTAACATTGTAAATGTCCTGAGGAAAAGGATCTCATAAGATACTTCTCAATATTGTCCTTCTCTTCTGCTAAGCACAATGCAGTGCATGAGGTGCTCAGTAAAGAGAGAAAAAGTGAAAACTGAGAGAGCTGTAAGTCATTTTAATTACTACATAAAATTAGGTTCAGCATGACATTTAAAATTACAATTTAATTTGATTCAATGGTCATGAGCTAGTGTCATCAGGGCTGCTCAGAAAACCCCAGGGGTATTTATAATGAATAATTATTATATCTTGACCCCTAGGCAGGATGTTCTTAGGTTTTGGGTAACATGAAATGAACCCTGGAGGTGTTATTAGGGAAAAGAGAAAAAATGAAGACAGAAAGGTAAGGGTTACTCTTTAATCTTTTTGCTTTATCTCACTGGAATAGTCTACTGACAAGAGGCAATTAAATTTTCAAGGATATTTGAGACAGGAAGCCCATTTTAAATATGGAAGAGGAAGTAGAGTGATAGAAGGGTTAGATAAGTCAACTCCAGCAGTGCAACTTTAAGAATAAGTTCTGAAAGGAAATCCCTGTAAACTGTTTGGTTTTCTTTTATAGAATCACCTAAGTTGGTCACCACACAGATGATACAAGCAAAGACAGTCCTCTCTTCCTCTAAGCTTGCAAATGCCTTCATAAGAATAGGCACCATCAAATTCCACCCCCCAAAAGAGAGATATAATAGAAAGACAGCAATATTGTTAAATACCAGAACTTCTGATCTATGCCCCAGAAGTAGTAGTAAAAAGGAATCAAGACAACAAATGTATTTTTTTCTTCTTATAATATAATTGTAGATAAACATGAGAAGTTATATATTATTAGGTCAGGAATAAGTAAAAATGATGCAGCATTCATTTTCATTCAGTTTAATTCACCAAATACTTTGTAAAAGTCATGTAGTAGATATTCTACCAACATTGTGTATACACAAAGGGAGTTAATACATAACCTATTCCTTCAAGAAGATGCATTTATTTGTAGTTAGAAGCCCCGGTGCTATGTGGAAATTCTATATATTTTTATTCCATTCCTCTTTCTACTCTCTTAGGTCATTTCACACTTTCTCATTCTTATTAAACTTCTCAAAAATCATTCTGACAAAATAACTTGTATAACCTCCTCAGGACAGAAAATACATAACAAAATGAATGTGTGAATGAAGTAAAATAATTTCAATATTTCTTTGTAATGCAAAAAAACAACTTATTTGGCAAATAGCTCTTATTCTCATAGCTTATTCGTTTTTACAGAAATATTGCCATAATTCTGGTTGCTCTTTTACACTAGCCATCACATAGGTAAATGAAAAACCTTTCTCATGTAATTTCAGAAGGTAATGCATTTTAATGTAACCCTATTTTTTAACATTTTGATTTCAGAACACAGCTTTAGTATTGATAAGACATAATTATACACATGTATTAATAATTACACACATGTAGAGGTATTATATATAATGGAAATTTAATATACTATAAACAAAAATAAAATTGTAAGCAAATGAACATTATTGAAATACATTATTAATAAAATGGCTGCTGTAGGTAAAGCTAATTAGAATCAAAATATTTACTGAATCAACTTACTCCTATAATTTGCATTGTTGGCTAAAACCCAGCTATAAAAATTTCGATCAAAGATTTTTATTTCATAGAAGATCTGACACAGCATAAATTTTAATCACACTTATTTTATTTGCAGATTAATTTGAGTAATTTGAAAAAGTATTAATGTTACTTAATTACTCTCAACACCTTACAGTGTCTTCTGTAAGCACTGTTAGTGATACTGAATTTAAGTTACATTTAACAACTATCAGAAAATAGTTTTTAAAGTAAAAATTATGATTTGGAGTTTACCAACTAAATCTTGTTAGCTTTCACTGTCTCTATTGAGAAGAGCAGCAATTCTTATCTTCCTCCTTTTTCCTCTTTAATTAACAAGAGATTATTTGATCATAGCCATAAAATCAGTTCAGGTCTTGCCTGACATCCTTGATTGCAATGGTGTACAGTTTATTGTATTAGCCCATTTTCATGCTGCTGATAAAGACGTATATAACACTGGGTAATTTATAAAGAAAAAGAAGTTTAATGGACTCACAGTTCCACGCTGCTGGGGAAGCCCTCACAATCATGGTGGAAGGCAAAAGGCACGTCTTCCATGGCAACAGGCAAGAGAGAATGAGAATCGAGTGAACGGAGAAACCCATGATAAAACCATCAGACGCCATGAGACTTACTCGTTATCACAAGTACAGTATGGGAGAAACTCCTGTGATCCAGTTATCTCCCACTAGGTCCCTCCCACCACACAAGGGGATTATGCGAGCTGCAATTCAAGATGAAATGTGGGTGGAGACACAACCGAACTGTATCATCAATCAAAGCATTCTTGTTTTCTCTGATAAACTGATCTAGAAAGTGCTGCTTGTGATCAGCTTTGGTGACAATGATCAGTGAAATGGTTAAGGAAATCTACAGATTTCGTAGGTTTGTGTGTTGACAGACGGCCAGTATCTACTTCTCTTTTCATGATGAAGTAACTAACAAAGCTCTGTCCAAAATTTTGAATTTCTCTTTAAATACATCATGATTGTAGAACAGAGGTTACAATCAATTATTCAGTAACACAATCACCCTCATCAGTCATTAAAGTGCGTACCTGGTGTTCCAGTTATTCAGTGTGCTATAACAAACTACCTGGAACTTAATGGCTTGAAATAGTCACCATTTCATTATAATTGTCCATTCTCTGCATCAATAATTAGGATTTGGCAAAGAGGGAATGGTTTGTTTATGGAGAGACTCCAAAGTCTGGGAATAACTTGAAAATATAAAGATTTCTTTTTAAAAATTTTATCTTTAAATTTATTTTTATTCCATGTATTTAAGGTGTACACAACGATGTTTTGATATACACATGAATTTGGAGCCATGTTTTAAGATCACCATCTATATCTGGTGAGGAGTAGGAGAGAACAGAAGAATGCTGCTAGAGATGGCTCCTAAAACAGACCAGAGTCTGAAGTAGCAACTTAGCTAGCATGTTTAATCTACATAGAGTATAACTAGAAAATAGTCATACTCTAGATTGAGATACAAGAAATGGGATGTGTAAGAGAAAGATAATGAAGATGCAAATAAATTCTCCATTTTCAGTGTTATTTGGTTGTACATAGTATATTGGTAAAAGACTACAACTATTTATTTTTCTATTTATGATAGCATCATTGTAACATATTTTTTAACCCAAATGCATACATTGTTGTAGCAGTTTTCTTAGTAACTCCTTTTTATTCTGAAACTTCCCAGGCAAATGCTAAGTGAACATAAAATGAATATATATTATCTACACATTGAATATAAAAAAAAATGAATGAATGGGTAAAGGTAGTGTTTTTAAAACATAAATGATTTAATGTTTTCAATAAAACATTTTTATTATAAATAGTTCAGGGATAATTTTAATTCCTTATTTCCCTTAAAATAATTCAAGATCATTACTCTAAAAATATTCAACAAACCATTAATCATAGAATTAATATGAATGTAGCAATCCCTTCTGTACCTTGGAAAGAGTCAAAATCTACCACATAATTATTAGGGAATTAATATTTTGGAAAAAAGCTTAAACACACTAATTAAAGAGTTTATTTTTAATTGTAAAAGGTCATTACCAAGTAATGTGCTGGTAAGTATCACTAACAAATGGTTAGGAAATGAAAGTTATGAACAATACAAATTAATTCAAGTTCATTTTTATCTAGGAATATTAAATGCTTTATCATTACACTTAGTTGTAACTTCACTTCATCTGACTCCATATCACTGATGTCAGAGATTTCAGAAAAATCACAAGTATGATATTCCTCATGGATTGCTCATCAGAGATGTTGATTATGCTCAATTATTTCCTATAAAAGCAGGATTAAAGTTTATGAGCATAAATGAGAGATCTTGGTTTACTATACTGAACCTTTACTTGAAAATTTTCTGCTAAAATATCAAAATGTCTTAATCCTCTGTATTATTATGATCATTCATTCATTCAGAATTTCTCGAGCACCTTTTAGGTACTTGAAATAAACCACTAAACAAAACAAAAGTTTCTTTCCTTCTCTTGTAGAAAAACAAACACAAAATAAGTAAATTATATGATATGTTTTTATGTGATAAATACTATGAAAAATAGAAATATTAGAAGAAATAGAGGTTTGGGGAATCAAGGATGTGTATCATGGTTTGTAATTATGAAGATACTGATCAGAATCAATATAGGCCTCATTGGGAAGATGTCATTTGAGCAACAACTAAAAGGAGGAAAACCATTAATTTGTGAGGATATTTGCAAGTTCATAAAGCAGAAGTGTGCCTTCCCTGTTTGTGAAACCTGTGAGACGTTGGTAAGCCTGAAATGAGATATTCAAGGAAAAGATACTGAGGGAAAGAGAGGACGGTGCAGTGTGCAGATGTATGTGGGAACCTGTGGGCTACTGTGAGGAATTTGCTTATACTCTGACTGAAATATGGAGCCAGTATTAGGTTTTGACATGATCTGTCAGAGTCACTCTAACCACTGGGTTAAGTGTAGGTTTGTAAGAGTGGAGTTAGGGAAATTAATTAGAAGACCATTGCAGAAATACAAACAAGAGATGACAGAGTCGAGGACCGGCATGTTAGTAATGGAGGTAGTGAGCAGTGGCCATTTTCTGCATATTTGCAAAGTAAATGCCACAGAATTTCCTGGTGGATTGGAAAAGAAAAGAGATATGTGAAAAAGGAAAAAGAATAGTCAAAAAGAGGCTTGGTTGGGCCAAACTAATTGGAAGGGCCGTGTCGCCATCAGCTGGATGCATAGAAGACTGCAGCGCAGCAGATGTGGCAGGCAGTGGTGGGGAGGAGCAACGCTTCTGTTTTAATTAAGTATGAAGACTCACCACATATGTGGAAGTTTCTGTTCATTCAAAAAAATGTTTTGTTTGTTTTGGTAAGGCTAACACTGATTATTTTTTAAAAGAACTTAGTTTAATAGTCGTAGAATTGAGTCAATTTCTACCAGAGCATTGTATTGTGAAAAGAATTTGCCATGTGACATGTTTTGGTTAATGGAAGCAGAGGTGAAGTAACCCACGGCTTGAAAAGTGGTCACCCAATGAGACTTGACCACTCTTTTCTCTGGGATGTTTTTTGTCATTGCATGAACAGGTCGGGGATAATATTCTAAAAGATGAGAGACCACTTAGAGAAAGTGCCTGAGTGTCTTAGTTCCAGTTGGACCCTGGAGGGAAACCATACAAGATACCCAACCCAGATCAAACAAACAAACCACTTAGCCAAGTAACAGTCAAAGAAAATCTTGATGTTTTTTTCCTGCTACTAATTTTTTGAGGGAAACTGGGGGACACATTGTGATGTAGCAAAGGTTAACTGATATAAATACCAACCAGGTTAGTTATTTAGTTAACTTCATTGATATTATAATCTAGATGATTACAAAATCTCCAATTCATTGAAAAAAGATGAAACTTTTGAGACCAGTAAGACCTGACTTTGAATCTGGACCTTGATACTTTGCGGTTGCATGACTCTCATCTCTTAATTTTGCAGAGGTTCTGTTGGGTCCTAAGAAAAAAATGGGGACTCAACCTTGTACACTTTTTGTAGATGAAATAAACTTTATAAATAAAATAGACTCAAGCATATACTACATGCTCAACAAACTGTTATTATTTTTATTAATTACATGTCATTATTTAGACATCATGTAATTTAATTATTCTGTTTTTTCTATTTATATTATTATTCTTATTTTTAAAATTTGCTGTCAAAGTTTTAGAGCTTAGTACTGAGATTCTCAACTGTTGTTAATTACATTTTTGAGCATTTTACTAACATTTCATGGAATTCCAATCAGCATTACAATTCCTTGAAAATAAAAACGATTATCTTGCTTCCTTCCTTGTATATGTACCCATAGTTGATCTTTCTTTCCTGGCAGAATTGTGGGGAAATTGAGTGGCCTTTGAAGGCAGTCATGACAGTGTCTGTAAAAGATTTACAGCACTTAATCTGTCAGAGATTTGTCCTTAGAATTAAAGAGCAGTAGGATATCTTTAGACCACAGGTCGCATGCCTAGTTACATTCAAAATATCTTGTAAAATTAGTTTCAATGTCAGCATACTAATGCCTATGTCAGCTTTTTAAAAAGAGTGGCAATGATATACAGCCACCTAAACTTTGACTGGTGACTATAAAATAGATGGAGTGGTCAAATTTAGTCCTAAGTAACCTTTTATTCAATGACAGTAATTACTTATTTGAACCTTTAATTCATGTAAATTTGCTTGAACTTTCAAGTGACTACCCACATATTTTCCATTTTGACAGATAAAATTGAATGACTAATATGTAGAACAGCCTACCTAATGCTTTGATGTGATTGACAGTTAAAAAAATATCATAAAGCATCTCTTCCTCTGCCAGATTTGAAAAACTAAATCTTTAATGAGCTCGATTTACATTTATTACCTTTTTTTACTATTTTTACAGAAACATTCTCCAAAATAAAAATTAATGATCCGTGAATGAGATTCAAGAGATTTGGAAAAAATGAAAATTTCTTGTATATATACACTTTGCTTGTGAGCATTCTAAACTTTTCATCATTTTTCAAGTTTTTTTTGTGTGTGTGACCCCGGTGAAATTCCAATCACTGCTTTAATGACATTTTAAACATTTGTGAATCAAATAACAAGTTAACTTACCAAAAATATGCTACAAGTGTATTGCTCCACTGAAAGAATCAAATATAAATATTCTTCTTAATTTTTCCTACCGAATATTTTTCTCTAACTCACTAGCATTGGTTACAATATATGAACATATTTATTGATATAAAATGGATGTATTTATTGAATAAAATCCTTTGAAATGGTTTGCTTTAAGTGGGCTGCTAAAAAGAAAATCACATTTTAGTTTTACATTTGTGTTTTTGTCATTTCTGATAGAGCAGATGACAAATCAGCCATCTATTGGTTCACCATCCCGAATTTTGGAATACCAACTTTGTCCTTGAACACATTATCTGGAATTGTGGTAATGCAGCCACATTTTCCCCCAGAACTAACACTCAGAAAGTTGATGGAATTGCACTGTTTTTGAGAGCTTTCAGTCAGGTTGCTATGGGAGTGATTATAAGGAGTAAAGCTTCCTATGGTTTCACTGAACTATTTGAACAGACTCCCTCCCAACTTACTTGCCATCTCTCTGTTACTGTATCTTAAAGTCTAGCTCTATACTAACCTGAAAAATCTTGCTTAAGCTATAGAACCACAACATTCTTTCTAATTTTATCAATTCAGGCTCCTATAACTTGGAACCAGTGGACATCCAGATACAGAATAGATGACTCATGGCAGATTTGTTTTTTTAAAAGTTAAAGCAGGTATAATGATACCTGCAATTAACCTGCAATTTCTGTTTTTGTAGTTATTACTGGCTGCCTTTTTTTTTTTTTTTTTTACTAATTCTAATTACAGATTGTTCTCAGATTTTATCAGTAATGCTTGACCAATTTAGCCTAAATGATGATTATTGAAATCCACTGTCACTTTCTAATCCAATAGATCTTGGATGTAGCCCAGGGATATGCATATTTTATGCACTTCCCCTAATGAGTCTGCCTCTGGTTTTCTGAAGATCCTGGTTTCTTGAGAATGTAAGTTGGGTCTCTCACCTAAGAGACTGTCTCTTTTCCCTAACCTTCATAAATTGCAGTCAGCAGATCTATCCAGTAAATCTTGTACAATCATGGAGAAAATTTAAGGCATACTTTTAGAAATGAGGATTCTTATTTTTGTATGTAAATTTTTATGCTGTTTACGTCACCATCCTCCCTACTTTTTATTTTTTATTGTGGATATTCAGATTTATTATTATTTAAAAATCAGAGGATAGTACAACTGGAAGAGACATATATAATGATGTAATAATGCCTCAATTACATATGAGAAACTTGAGCCTAGAAAATATATGACTTTTACTTAAAAAATAATGACTTTTATAAGGTCATTTACCTAAAAGTTATATATAATAATACTAGTTCTATTAGTAAAGCGAGATTTACTGACACTCATTTTACTGCTATTTTTACCAGATAATTTTAGGATCTTGCTATTAGAACTTTGCTCAGTGATAAAATTTAATTTACTTTTAATTATGAAGCAATGTATGCTTGTTGTAAAGGCACAAATATTTCAAATATTCCACAATAAAGAACAAAAAAAGTAAGTAATGTTTCCTAGTTTTCCAATGTTAGTATTCAGAGATAAAGTATATTTTCCATACTTTTTTTTTTTTTTTTTTTTGAGTCAGAGTCTTGCTCTGTGGCCCAGGCTGGAGTGCAGTGGCATGATCTCAGCTCACTGCAAACTCAGTCTCCAGGGTTCAAGTGACGCTCTCGTCCCTCAGCCTCCCAAGTACCTGGGATTACAGGCCTGCACCACCACGCCCGTCTAATATTTGTATTTTTAGTAGAGATGGGGTTTCACTATGTTGGCCAGGCTGGTCTCCAACTCGACCTCAAGTGATCTGCCCACCTCAGTCTCCCAAAGTGTTGGGATTACAGGTGTGAGTCACTGTGTCTGGCTATTTTCCACAATTCTTAAAGGAAACAAGGCTATGTATCTGTGTTTATGTATATATATAGCAAAAACCTATTAGATATATAGATCTGTTAAATGTTTGATTGAACAGTATGTCATACAACATGATCCCTGATTTCAGAATATTGAAAAACATATATTGTTAGAAGAAGATAATATTGGGTTCTAATACAGATCCTTTCAATTTCTAGTTGTGTAACTTTAAGTGATACAAGCAATTAAAGTGTTTCTGCAAAGCCCATGTTATAAAGTTGCAAGCACTGGATTTAATCACACATTTTATTGATAAATCCAAACCCCAAAATGTATTTATTCCTGACTTGTTTACCCTCAGGACATATGGTATGTCCTAAGAAGATGAGAATTATTAATTAATCTCTTCCTCACCTCAAATTCCTGTTGTTACGTCCCTTTTCTCATGAACAACCAACTTGAGTTTCTTTTTCTCCTAGAAATAAAATACGCTTTATAGAAAATTTCAAAAAATAATTATTGTAAATGCATACTAGTTGTACACATCTATGGGAATCATGATATTTTGATAAAAGCATACAATGTGTGATGATCAAATCAGGATAATCATTATATCTATCACCTGAAACATTTATCATTTCTTTTTATTAGGAACATTCCACCACCACTCTTTTTTCCCCTTTTATTTTGATTTCAATAGTTTTTGGGATACAGATGGTTTTTGGTTACACGATAAGTTCTTTAATTATGATTTCTGAGATTTTAGTGCACCCATCACCCAAACAATGTGCAATCTTTTATTCTTTAGCCCCCACCAGCCTTTGCCCTAAGTCCCCAAAGTCCATTATATCACTCTTAATTAAGCCTTTGCATTTTCACAGTTTAGTCCCCACTTTTATGTGGCAACATACGATATTTGGTTTTCCATTCCTGAGTTACTTCACTTAGAGTTATGGCCTCCATTTCCAGCCAAGTTGCTGCAAAAAATATTATTTCATTCCTTTTTATGGCTGAGAGGTATTCCATGCTGTATATATACCACATTTTATTTATCCACTTGTTGGTCAATGGGTCCTTAAGCTGGTTCTGTATCTTTGTAATTATGCATTGCCAGTACCACTCTTTTAGTTGTTTTGAAATATATAATAAATCATTGTGAACTACAGTGGCCCTATTGTGCTACTAAACACTAGATCTTATTCTTTCTACCTAACTGTATTTTTGTTTCTATTTTGTATCTATTAAACATCCCCTCTTTATCCTCCCTCCCTACTACTTTTCCTAGTTGCTGGTAACCATTATTTTCCTCTTTTCTTGAGTTCAATATATTTTTTTAGCTTCCACATATCAGTGCAATCATGTGATATTTGTCTTTCTGTGAGCAATTTCAAAATCATTTAATAAGGTTTGCTTATTTTTATTTTTAGTAGAAACATGTGTTATTGCTAATGACATTACTTTTTGTACTTACCTTCCCTTTTCCGGGGCAGTGTTATAACTTTGTCAAATCGATGCTCTTCCATACTGCAGCAGGTAATAAACTCAACTTTTGGTGATGAACAGGCTATTCTGATGGTCTTTGGGGAGCCTTATTCTATATTTTAAGTCATATTATTACTACAATATTAAAAAATAATCCTTTATAAGCCAAATAATTAGTAAAATTAGAATGTTCCTGATTGTGATCAAATATTTCATTAGGCTGTAATGTTTTCCTTTATTGTGTAAGATTTCTTCATTTGGTCTCATTTCTGCAATGCAAATTATTTTGTAACCAATTGTTATTCACAATAGTCCGCAATTAATTAGTAAGTTGAAACAGTTATTACAAAGAAGTTGTCTGTAGATGTCTTCTAATGTTTCCAAATCTTACTTCATAAACTATCTTTTTTCCTCTACACCAGATATTTAATTTTTTCTTTTATGCTGTAGCTCTTAGGTTGTTAATTTCTGAATTGCACAATGCACACAAATAATCGAAGTTCACATCTCCTACTAATTAATTATATGTTAATAACTTAGTAATAACAAGTGCAATTACTTTAGCTATTCGTGAACACCTTCCACAGCTTTCAAAGTAAGGGCTTATTTTTAAGCCTTTTTTAATGCTAAGCATAAGAAAGATTATATGTAGGGTAATTCATGTCTAATTGAGTTAGGCAAACTCTAAAAGGGCCTCCAATAATTCTCTAAAAGTGCCTCCAATAATTACAAGTGTGAGCCACTGCGCCCGGCCTGCAATATTATTTTTACATAGAGGTTACACGCTAGCATTGGAATTGCAATGGGAGTGGTAAGGAGGGACTAGTGGAAAGAGGCCAACCATGCCTATAACTAAAAATCTAGTAAACTTGGGGTGTTCAGGGAGAAAAAAAACAATCACCGAGGTTTAACTGCAATGGTGGAAATACTGGGTATTTGTATTATAGGATAGTTGGGAGGAATAGAAATACAGATTTAGAACGCACATAAGGCTACCTTACCTTATAAATGTCTTCTTAAAATGCAGAGGCTTGGCCGGGAACGGTGGCTCACGCCTGTAATCTCAGCACTTTGGGAGGCCGAGGCGGGCGGGTCACGAGGTCAGGAGATCGAGACCAACCTGGCTAACACGGTGAAACCCCGTCTCTACTAAAAATACAAAAAATTAGCCGGGCGAGGTGGCGGCGCCTGTAGTCCCAGCTACTCGGGAGGCTGAGGCAGGAGAATGGCGGGAACCCGGGAGGCGGAGCTTGTAGTGAGCTGAGATGGCGCCACAGCACTCCAGCCTCGCGACAGAGCGAGACTCCATCTCAAGAAAAAAAAAAAAAAAATGCAGGCTCTTCTTTAGCTCATTTATTTTGGTCAGTCTGTAATAGATGCTGTAAAATACTGCTTAGCATATATTATTACGTTTTGTTTTGTTTTGTTTTTTTAGACTGAGTCTCGCTCTGTCGCCCAGGCTGGAGTGCAGTGGCACGATTGGCTCACTGCAAGCACCGCCTCCCGGGTTCCCGCCATTCTCCTGCCTCAGCCTCCGGAGTAGCTGGGACTACAGGTGCCGCCACCATGCCCGGCTGATTTTTTGTATTTTCATTAGAGATGGAATTTCACTATGTTAGCCAGGATGGTCTCGATCTGGTGACCTCGTGATCTGCCCACCTCGGCCTCCCAAAGTGCTGGGATTACAGGCGTGAGTCATTATGTTTTAAAATTGTCTTATTGTCAAAGAAAACAAATATTTCCTCATTTATTCCCTCATATGTTTACTAAAGAACGTTAAATGTGAGTCTAGGTCAAGTCCCAAAGATACCCTCAAAATCACCCTGAGTTTATTGGTTACTAAAGCAAAAACCATTATTGCCTTTGTAGGGTCTTGGTAGCATATGGGGAAGAGAGGTTATAGTTAGGATACTTATAAGAGCTTTGGACTGGTATAAGGTAGATTTTTAAAATTAGTATCCTAATCAGCATTTGCAAAAGAATGATTTACAAATATTCCTCAAAGTGAGTTGAGCTAAATATTTTGTTGTGAGATTGAAGAATACAATCATCTATTTCTCTGAGAAAAGAACGATTACCCTGACCATGCAAGGGGTCTTGTGCTTGGATAAAAGGAGATTCAGACAGTTCTTAAACAATGTTATTTGCAATTTCATCTCGCAAATGTTTTTTGCAATTTATCTGTCTGGTTTAGAAATTTCTTGGAATAATAGAATCCCACCAATGTAGATTTTTAATTAGAAATTTAAAGTTACTGTAACCCTTGTAGCTGTAGATGGTTTCAGTTTGCACATGCTATCGTAATATGTAACTTTATGGAACTTACTGTCTATAGGAGGAGAAGACTGGATGTTTGACAAACTCAAGGTCACAATAGAATGTACAGGAACAGACAAATATTTCTTGCTGGGTTCTACCTGTGTGTACAATTTAATTATAAATCTATTACAATATTTATTAATGATGTGAGTCATAGTGATTTATCAATAAAGATTTATCAGTATCAGAAGAGACACTGGCATATTTGTTTATTATTCAGTAAGCTCCTGTAAAGATTTTTCCAGTGTCCATATTTTCCTGTTTTGGTTAAGGAACCCCCCCCCCTTTTCTTTTCTTTTTTTCAAGACAGAGTTTCACTCTTGTTGTCCAGGCTGGTGTGCAATGGTGCCATCTCAGCTCACCACAACCTCTGCCTCCTGAGTTCAAGTGATTCTCCTGCCTCAGCCTCCTGAGTAGCTGGGATTACAGGCATGCGCCACCATGCCCAGCGAATTTTGTATTTTTAGTAGAGACGGAGTTTCTCCATGTTGGTCAGGCTGGTCTCGAACTCCAGACCTCAGGAGATCCGCCCACTTCTGCCTCCTAAAGTGCTGGAATTACAGGCATGAGCCAATGCGCCTGGCCCCTCTATTTTAAAATGAATTGTCATATGTGCAGTTACTGGCTAATTTCATATTATTCATATTGAAAAAGGGCAGCACAAGGTCATGGCATTTCAGAATCCATATGAAAACATTGCAGATCTTGCCATGTACATTTCCTCAACACCATTGCGAATTACTCATTACACCATTACTCATGGGGCTGCGTTATCCAATGTGAAACCATTAAACATTGGCTTCTATTGACTCACTGAATGTTTTTTACTATGACATTCAACCACTCAGTTACATAATGAGCACAGACTATGTACTAGGTAATAAAGGTACTGAATAAGTATATCATCAAAAACATTTATATAATTTGTAAAAATTGATATTGCTTTGATAAGTTTTACTAGTGGTTTTACTAGTCAAACCACTTGTCTATTTAGGTCAGGTTAAATCTATTGATATAATTCTTAACATTTTTTAGTTTTTGAAGCCATTAGCTACCTAAATGAACTTCATTTAACAAATAAAAAGAGTTTCCTTAATTTTTCAATCATTTAAATATTTAATGCACATAGAAGGTTTTATCTTATCCAATGTACTACACATGCACAAAGAGAAAAATAGATTTCCTTCTGCTGTTGTCTGATTTGATATAGGCTAGAGATAATAAGATATATGGTTAATAGGTATTTCAATATTTTATAGATCTAGAAGAAAAATTAAATATTACAACTCTACCTTATTATTTTGTGATTGAGGTAACTAAAGCCCAGACATTTTAAATGACTTCCCTAGAGGAAGACACAGATCTTTTCAATGGAAGAACAAGAGTTTTAAACTCAGCTTTTTTGACTCCAGGTCTAGTTCTTGGTTTACTGACTAATATTTTGCTACAGGAAAAAGAAGACAAAAAAAAAAAAAAAAAAAAGAGGGAAAATGTGTTCAACATCAGTGTCTTATCAAAATGGGCTATTGGTTGTAACATCTAGAGGGAAATAACCTTGCATTTTAATAGCACCTACAGAGAAATAGAGTGATTTATAAGACATGGTAACAATCTTTTTAGCCTCTACTGAAAGGACTAAGCAATATCTAGAGTTGCCATTCATTTATTAATTGTGGAGTCAAAAGAAACAGTTAAGAACGTAAATATTGGTGTAGAAGAAAAGAAAACTTGAAAGCAAATTGAGAAAATAATATTAACAGTCAAATAGAAGAACATGTGTAACACGACCTAAGAAAATTTTATTTCTCTATCCGAGATAAGAAGACTCAGTAAATTGTATATAACATAGCAATGCAACGAAGAGCAGGGTAGCAAGATCAGTGGCTGATGGCAAATATAGGTATTGAAAGATTGATTAAAAATCAGGAAGATGATTATGGTAGCAACGTAAAAGGATTCTAATTGAAATAGTAGAATACTAGAATGAGATATGAAAGGATGAAATTATCAGAAATGCAAGGTTGTTTATATAGCAATGAAAACTCTTTTCCTCATTGGTCTTTGTTAGAAGAGAGTAGCTGTTTGGCAAAAGTTCTTAGGGGTTCAAATATTATTTGAAAAGGAGTCACATATGATAGAGCCGTCTGAGGAATTTGGAAGATCTAGAGATGATACTTCCAAAATCAAGATCTTTTCTGAAGTGCAATTAATTCAGCAACATATTAGTTCCACAGAGTTTTAAAATAATATTGTATTACAAGACTGTAAAAAAAATTACTTTAAATTCTGTACAGAATGTGCAGGTTTGTTACATAGGAATACATGTGCCATGGTGGCTTGCTGCATCTATCAACCCATACAAGACAATTTTTAATTGCATTTTTGGCATACATGTATTATATAAATATTCAAATTAATTTGTAAAGTTACTTGAAATATGTGCATTTGTATCACCCTGTTGTAGATGGCTCTACTCCATATTTTAACATGTTTCCCCACGTGCTAGCATTGGGATTGCGATGGGATTGGTAAGGAGGGACTAGTGGAAAGAGACCAATCACACCTATAACCCAAAATCTAGTAAACTTGGGGTGTTCAGGAAAAAAAAACAATCAGTTACCGAGGTTTAACTGCAATGGTGGAACTACTGGGTATTATAGGATCGTTGGGAAGAATAGCAAACATTAGATTTATTTTGAAGACATTTGTAGATCATCTACAATAAGATTAATAGAGTTGGACATGAGATTAAAAAATACCGATGCAAAATAGGACAGAGGTGCAGATTTTGTTATTATTAGCTTAAGGGTCAGTGTTAATATTGACAAAGACTCTTTCTTTGACCAAATTCTACACAGGTTCCTCTGAGCTTTTTGTTCCATTAGTTCTCATTCTTGGGCCTTGATGTCAAGAGCCTAGTTGTAGCATGAACCTTCTCAAGTCAGTTTAGCAAGAAGCCTCCCCCTCAATATCTGCTCACTCTCAACATCTAATCAAATTCCTCATCCTCCACCACCCCCCAGGGGTATCTGATCACCTGGTCCTGTCCTCAGCAAGAATCTTATTTATTTAACCAGAATGTACCCTTATCCCTGGTGGTTCTTTTTGGTAATTTTTCATCCACTGATCCTCTCTCTGTTCCTTAGATATAAATCCTACCTGTTCATGCTGTATTAGAAGTTGAGATCAATTTTTCTCTTCTACTGCAAAACCCTATTGCAGTAGTCCCTTGTATAAAGTTTTCATTACCATCTGTAACAAGTGTCAGAACATATTTTTCTTTAACAATATCACTGGAAAATTGCCTGAGGGAATTAATATAAATAAGCATGACGACAATGACCTAAAATTAATACCAAGATGTGCAACACTAGGAGGTAAAGAGAGAATGTGGAATTATGTCCATATATCTTACAAGGCATTCAGGTTTTTTTTGTTTTTTTTTTTTT
>NC_045452.1:57417609-57432284 GCF_002776525.5 Piliocolobus tephrosceles | reverse complement strand
AATTATATATTATGTATCATTATATACAATTGTATTATATATCAAATATTGTATATTATATATTATATTATATATCAATATATAGTATTATATATCATATTATATATTGTATTATATTGTAAATATTGTATTATATATCAAATATTGTATATATACTATAAATATTTATATGTATTATATACAATTGTATATATAGTATACAATATTTACAATTGTATATAATTATATTATATATAATAAAATTGTATATAATTATATTATATATAGTAAAATTGTATATAATTATAGTATATATAGTAAAATTGTATATAATTATAGTATATATAGTAAAATTGCATATAATTATATATAAACAGTTTGATATATTTAGTTTGTTATAAAAAACTTGATATATAAATGTCATTTTTATATCAAATTGACATATAGAAATTATATCAAATTATATGTATAATTTGATATAAATTTGATATATAAATATATAAAATATATAAATATCAAATTGATATATAAACTATATAAATAATTGAATATCATATTATGGCAGAATCGATAAATACTTTTGACTATAAGACTGGTTACAGAGATTCTATCCAACACTCAGTTGCTTACCCTATGCACACATATTCAGCAACATTGCTGTTCTTTTGTACTTGCATCCAAATGCCTTAAGCCTCATCCTTTTGGTTGAATTCCCAAAAATCAAGTACTGAAATCAGTTTATAATTTATATTGACCACAGAAGGGCACACCTCAAAAGCAACGGAAGCTGATGGACCATTTTCCAAAGCATAATTTATCATCATTATCATTATCAGTGCTATCCTTTGGCCCCTGTCTAAACAGGCCAACGCTATGTTAAAATGGCTTATTAAATGAAATATGTATCTCTGCAATTGAATGATTTATTACGCTCTTGAAATTGATATTATCTATACAAAGGAAGTCACATTTTCTTACAATTTCTATCTTTCTTTCAGAACATTTTAGTTACCCATATTTTAGTGTGTTTTGCTCATGTGTGCTCTTTGTCATAATACATGCATGCACCACACCAGGTAGTTGGTGAAAGCTTTCTTTCATTTTTTAACTAAGTTTTTTCATATCTGTGAGTACCAAAATATGAAATAAAGGAATATAAATTTGAGAGAGAATTGATTTCCTAAGTGTCTACATTAAAAAAAGAAATGTAGTCTCATTGACAGGGTATTTGATTTCTGTTAGCTCTTTATGTTGCATGTAGATCAATCTACTTCTGACCTTCTCATAGCAAGTTGTTAAAAAAATTGTCTCTAAACATTTTTTAAAATATATTTTTTGATTAAAGCAAACACATTGAAAATCCCTAGATGTGTATTCCAGGCAATATGACAATTATGATTCCTACTAAGATTGTTTCTAGATGTTTTAAGCATGTAAACCTTCACTGGAGAGGGCAAGTATAAACACCTGACAAAAATTCTCTGATTGGAGAAAATCACAGTGTACCTCAGCCATCAACATCTTTTCTCTTTGCTAAATTTAGGAGAGAAGACAAATGGAAAGGATTTAAAACTAGGTCTTTGGTAATTAGCTATGACTGAAGCAATTCAAAATCACCACTTTATGATAATTTTGAACTGGTTTACATTACTTAAAGCAAAATCTTCTCATATGAATCTATCATCCAATAAATCAGAGATATTAATAAACACTATTTAAAGTACAAAGATAATTGAAAATTAGAGTTATAGAAGATAAGTGCCTCTAACTGAGGGTAATTTTTACTGCCTACTTGGCAGAACATATTATCAAATCCAGAGGAAATATTTCTAGGAGATATTTCTAGAAGCATACACCAATTTCCAAGATGAAGCAGGTCCAATGGCTACTTTGTTTTCCAACTCTGAGTGACAACCAATTCTGTCAAACAGAATTTGACAAAGAGTCAAACAGATATATGCCCTCTTCCCTTGCAGGAGCAAACTGAAAGAATACTCTGGGTTCAAATGTATATCCTAATAAAATGTGTAAATTTTATAAAAGACTATAAAGACTTCCTTTCACATGGAGACCATAAATTCTTTTTATCTTTTTGAGTAACTGTGAAGTTTTTATCCCAGAAAGTCTATAATAAAAAGCAAAATATAAGTCCTTCACTCCTTCCATTAAAAAAGTTAAATATTTTTATTATAATTATTTGTTTTTTAAAATGTTGAGGTTTTATGTCTATATAGTATTATAATGCCATCTATAGTATGCTGCAGTTAATCTAAGAAGGATATAGAACATACAAATATTTGCTTAAAATAAACAAAACATGAAGGAATAAACAATTGAAAGAGAAGCCTATCTATAATGGTAGAAATAAGATAGAGCAGACTTTGATTAAAAAAAAGAACTATGCTTTTAAAAATATTATTTGTTTGTAAATTTTGTTTTATTTGAATTCATGCTAATATTGCATAAAATTATTACACAAAATTAAATTAAAAATCTCAAATAACACATTCAAAATAAAATGTAACAAGCATAAGTATGCACCCAGTTGGTCATAGCCGTACATGTGAAAATTATGCCAAATGGATTTAAAACACAGTAATTTAACTATAAATTTATAATGGAGCAAAAATAGGTATAAAAATGTTTAAATAATCATATTACTTGGGGTAGTATTGGTATTTTTATTTTGAGATGGTTGTAGTTTTCTTTCTTTGAGATGAAGTCTCGCTGTGTCACCAGGCTGGAGTGCAAGTGGCACAATCTCGGCTCACTGCAGCCTCCGCCTCCTAGGTTCTCCTGCCTCAGCCTCCTGAGTAACTGGGACTACAGGCGCCTGCCACCAGGCCCAGCTAATTTTTTGTATTTTTAGTAGAGACGGGGTTTCACCATGTTGGCCAGGATGGTCTTGATCTCTTGACCTCGTGATCCGCCCGCCTCGGCCTCCAAAGTGCTGGGATTACAGGTGTGAGCCACTGCGCCCGGCCTGTAGTTTTCTAAGGTATAAAAATTAAATAACTGTGTAATCTTTGAAATCTTTTGCTCCCGGTATCCTAGAGAAATGAGCTTCTCAGCATAGGTAAAGGAGATACAAATATATAAGGTAAGATGGATTGAGTGTAAACCCTATAGTCTGCATTTTAAATGAGAAGTATTATCATAAATTCATTTTGCACTTTATTTGGAAATCAGCAAAGAAAAAATAATAACAAAAATTTCCTAATTTTTTACTATAAACACCTAGGAAATATGGGCTACCCCTATTAATAATACTTTTACCGAGTGCCAATGTACAGAGCATAAATTACTTACTTAGCTATGGACAAGACAATATAGAAAATGAGTTTGCAGCATCTGATATATTACATAGCAAGGATACTTTCAAAGACACAGAAATTTAATAGACGTCTCCATTGACAAAAGATGACAAAACATGCTTAGTTTCACACAAAAAAATCTATCAAATATAATTATATCTGTAATTTGATATTTCTTAAAAATAATTTATTTTTTGAAGCTTGAGAAAAAAACCATTTTGAAACCTGATAAATTCAAAGAAAGAAGTATTTATTCTATATTTTTCCTTAGAAAATGTGCCACTTGGTAATCAAGCAGAAATTGATGATAATTTCTATTTTTTTTTTTTTTTTGAGACGGAGTCTTAGTCTGTTGCCCAGGCTAAAAGATTTTGCAGATAATATATATTGACTTTTTGCAATTTGCAATAAAATAATCTATGCAATAATCACCAGTAGCTGCTAGCACCATAAAAAGATGATGACCAGCTAATATGTTTCTCCTAATACAAAATACGTATTTTCAATTAAAAAAATCACAACAGTGCATACATGTACTATAAAAATAATTGTGTCAAAATATATAAAACCTGCATTTAGATTCATCTTTCAATGCATAAGGAATACAAAGAACAGAGAATACAGTTTCATTATTCTACATCAATACAGTCAACGAAATCCAGAATGTAAGAAATGCTATAGAAATATAACTTTTAAAATAAGAAAACAAAAACAGTTTATTCAATAAATAAGTGGAAAGAAGAGAAAGTGACAGAAGGCAGGAAGGAAGACAGAGGAGGGAGAGAGAGAAAAAGAAACAAAAAGAGAAATAATCTTTGGAGTAAAAAGACCTTAAAAATCATCAGTTTAAATATCTTCCAAAGAATGGTTAAAAATGTGTGACAATTTTGAAACGATTGGAAATGTGAACATTGACATCGAATATTAAATTATTTGCAGATATTGTAGGTATACTAATGACCGTGGGTATGCTTTCAAAAAGGCTTAACTTTTAGAGATTCATACTTAACTATTTGTGAATGAAATGTTGTGATGTCTGCAATATATTTTCTAAGAAAAATAGAGGGTAGAAGTGGGTGGAAATATAGATTAAACATGAATTGACATAAAATACAGGTACCATCACAAGCTGATAACTGTGAAATTTGAGTAATGAACACAAGGAATCTGTTATATCATTGAGTTTATTCTTGAATTTTTTAGAAATTTTCCATTATAAAAGTTAAAAACAGTATTAACATTTAGAGAAAGTGATAGCATTGTGTGCTTATTTTATTTGTAAGCAGCATTTAATGCATTAGTTTGGAAAGAGCAATTTAAAGCCACAAAGTCAGCTAAGAACTACATCGTCTAAAATGGTATCCACTACCCACATTTCACTTCAAGTGAAAAGTGTGTAATTCAAATTGAAATGTAATGTGATATAAACACACAATGAATTTCTTTTGTAAATATTATTTTTAATTGATAAATTACAATTGTAATCATTTATGGAATACAATGTTATTATTTTGATATATGAATACAATGTGGAATGATTAGATAAAGTTAATTAATATATATCATCTCACCCATCAATTTTTATGATGAGAAGTTTGAAATTTGCTCTCTTACTTTGAAATATACACAATGAATTTCATATACAATACAAAAATGTAAAATACTTCATTTATAATTTTCTATTAATTATATTTGACCTAACATTTTGAATATATCAGTTTATGTAACATGGCTTACTATGCAAATTTCTCACTCATTTTACTTTGTTAATATGACTACTAGAAAATTAAAAATTAATTTTTAATTAATTTGCATGATATTTCTAGTGGTCAGTGCTGTTCTAGGTAATATAAGAAAGCAGGTTAAAAGATACTATAATATTAAGGATCTTTTGAAGTTTGCCTCTAAGGTAGAAATATAGTTGACTTTAAATATACAGATGATTATATATGCTCAGGACATTTAAGCCATCAAGAACAACAAGACTGAATAACATTACTCACTCAGATAGCAGGACAAAATATATAGAAATAAAAAAATGAATAAATTCAAAAATCTAAACTAGAAAAATTATCATAATAGCTCACTTCTTAAATATTGTCAATTAAGTATAGAAGGATAAAAAATATTTTGTTATACATTATTTATGGAATCATTGATAGGGCATATTCACAATTTTAATAAAGTTTTATGTTTTAGCAAATCACTATGATAATTATAATATCCAAACGCTTCAGATGTCTAAATAGTCAATATTGAATAATTCAAGAAATAATCCCTTTATGCTTCATATTTTTTTATAAACATCATCTAACTGTAGCACTGCATCATTTAAGAGGGAGTTTGGGGGGTTTGTTTATCAGTAAATTTTATTCTCATAAAAGTTTAAATGCTAATTTGGAAAAGAAATAAAAGAACACTTACAGGTTCAGATGGAAACAATGCCTTGCTCATATTAATTTATTTTACTATTCAAAGAAAGGAACATTTAGAAGCCATCTTAGATAATTAATTTACTAAAATAACTTTCCAGAATTGACCAAAACTTACTCCTTATATTTAATCATGTATCACTGCATATAGGTACCAATAGTTAAAAAATAATTCTGACTCCTTTCTCTCAAAAAGCATACAGTTCATTCTACTTTCTGTTACTCTTTCTCCCTCCCTACTTATGTGTACACAAAAGTCACAGTGGATGTGCTCTTCACTGCATCTGAATCTGAGCTCTATTTATCTGCTCTACGTAAGTTCCCTGACCCTGACCCAAGATCTGACTAGCTGCAAAGCATTGGGATAATATTATCTACTGTGATTTTTAAGAAATATGTGACTATGAGACACAGAATGTTTTGTCACATGTGACATCCAAATCCATACAAAACTGAGGTCTTTAAGACAATGCTACTGTGTAACGAACGTTTAGACTTTAAGACCTTGACTTTTTCCAGACTGTCAGAAGCTTTACTTCTGAGCCTGACACTCCATCAGGAGGCAAAGGTCACTGATAAAAAGTCCTGGCATGTAGCAATTCTGCCAGTATATGAACTGTGGCCACAGAACAATGTGGAGATAATGTTGTGTGAAGAATGGAAGGGAGCCAGCAGAATCTTCAAACAGCTGTTTTGACGCGGGTGATGGTGAAGTTATTTTAAGTAGCAAGAGGAAAGTTCTTTGGGGATTCACAGTGACAGCCTCCGTCAGCCCTGCTCTGTGTCTGGATTATGGGATGGAGGATAATTGCAAATGTCAGTCGAGATTGGTATTCAGCTGCCAGGGGCTGAAATTTTCTACTTGAGCAACTTCCCAAACCTATGAGATAGAGTGTACTATTCATGTCGAAGTTCAGGTATACACAACAGGCAACGATCCAAAGTCTTAATGGATAAACACTGCCCAGTGTGGTGTTCACTTTGAAAATGAAAATCATCAATATCAACACGTATGCCCATCTACTTGTCTAAAAATTTACAAAGCTGATTTATTAACACACAAAGGAATAGAATGTCAGGCTTCTCTGGGTTTACCACAACACGGTACGGACCTCTTGTTTTCCATCTGTGGATGTAAGTCTTCACAGGTTACAGGATCAAGAGGAGTAGTAAAATTACACAGTGATGATGGATGGGGTCCTGGCTTATTAAAAAAAACAAAAATCACACAGTTCCAGAAAACTGGCTGGAGCTTTATAAAAGAAAAAAGAATATAAATGTGAACGTATCTAATTCTCACAAAATAATAGTAAACTTGAATATCTATAGGGACTGTGTTGTAAAACAGAGGGGGATAAATTCTACTGGCTAAGCTACCTCAGAAAACAAATTGCCTTCCTTCTATTTCATTCTTTCTTGGACATGACTGCCCTACTACATAGAATGATTGAACCAGATAATTGTGCGTAGGCTGCATGACCAAATAGAGAAAGCGGGGTTGCATTTTCATTGTCCAAGGAGTAGCCTATTGTTCTGCATACTTCTTTGCATGGCTATGTTAAAAATTTTCCACCAAGTAATTATTTCTACGCATTACTGAAGAATACAGGGAATATATCTGAAGCCAATTCAATTTTTAATTCATTTACAAAGGATTCAAAATAAATTACTGTTCCGAGATTCTTGCATTTTCTTAGGAAAATCTCTTTTTTAAGAAGAAATAAAACTAGAAAGAACATTTGAAGTTCATTTATATCAGCTTCTCACATCCTTCCCCTTTGGCACCATCAGTGTAAACGTATCTCATTCTATTTCAGTCTTCATTGGCATGGAAAAGGACTAGCAGTTCTTTTCTGGCAGCCAGCAAAACAGAAAACACAGCAAATCAGTCATTAAAATTTAAAGCACTCTTTTCTCTTCTTGGCAATTGTAACTGTGACTCACAGTTCAGGAGAGTGGTGAAAATGTAAGTGTGATTTAACATCGTAAAGTTTCTTGCTTAAGACCAACAATTTCACAAACTCAGGATGGCTTAAAAAAAAATAAATCTAGAAGAAGTTCATTTCCTGTTCTAAATAATTTTTCTAATCTCTGATAAAACCTCCAAGTGTAATCCTAAAAAACAAAAAAAGGTCTTGTTTTTTATTTAAAAAAAGAAGAGAGAAAAGAAACAACATTACAAAAATAACTTTAGAGGGAAACTGTTATAAAGTATAGTCTGCCTGTTATTTCAAGATCCGATAGAATTTCCTAGGTTTTATATTATAAGCTTCAACTTGAAGAGGAACAAAGAGAAACTTCAGCACCAAATCAGTTTGTTGAAAAACACATATCCTCTCAAGAATGATGATCTATAATTAATGCCAATCATTTGAGAAAGATTAAAAATGACATACAGCAACCCAAAGGAAAAGTGTAGTGATTTCCACCCACTATTTTGATGGAGAGAAACTGTGATTACATTCAATGCAAGAGCAAGTTTGGGGGTAATGAGGATGCTGAGGATGGTGACTCAGAGCACTCCGGAACACAGTTTGAGTAAAGATGATAAAAATAATAAAAGCCAATGAGATACTCACTTTAGGTTGAAATAATAACTGAAATAATTACTTGTTATAATCTTCTGCTCTCTCAACTGATTTTCATTTTATTGTACTTGCCTTAGCTAAAATGTAACATTAGATTAAACCCAACTAATTTTCTTCATACTCAGGGCCCATACTTAGCTAATGAATATAGCTGGATGGCTTTATATATGGAGAGTTTACCAAAATAAACACTTTTGTAGACATTCAACAGTGTTTTATTTATCTTACTGTATTCCTCTTGTTAACCTACTCTAGCACCCTGCAAAATAACATATTCAATGTTATTCTAATTATTTATAGTTGCATGGCAAACCACTCACAGAACTTAATGGTTTAAATTAATAATTTATCTCATATATATCTAATAGTTCTATGGATTGCTTGTGTTCAGCTGAGTAGTTATGTCTTTTTCTTGCATACGGATAGTATCTGGGGATGGAGTCATCTGAATTCTTAATTGAATGCTTAATTGCAGCCTCATGAGTTGGCTCCAATGTGGCTTTCTTACTCACATGTTCAGTATTTCTTTGCTCCTTTCTTTAGCTCTCTATGTGTGGCATCTGATCTCTGGGATCACTCGTCATGGCTTTGGCTTCTCATAACATGATGGACTCAGGACAACCACACTTCTAATACGGTCCTGTCTTCCAAGAAGGAGAATCAAAGCTGAATTTCCCATTACAGGCTATATGTGGGATTGGCAGCGTCAGTTTGGCTGTATTTTATTGGCCAAAACAGTCACTGTAACTAGTGAGATTTGGGAAGGCTGAAAAATAGACTTCAATTCTTAACTGGAAAGTGGTAAAGCCACAGCGCTGAAGAGCACGTGAGATGGGAAATACTGTTTAAGCTGTCTTTGAAAAATTCACCTGCTATCCATTCACTATTATTTCAAATTTCTCAGTGTGACCCCTACTTTCTTCCTCATCTATACAACATTGCCCTTATAAATGCTGTCACTTCTTACTTTACGGTGAACATTGAAGTCATCAGGTGGATGCCAACTCAAGTTTACACTGCCAGTTCTGTAAGGCTTTTGGCATCTGTACTCACCTCTTTCTTCTCTCCCATCATTAATGGAGGAAGATCTGCTTCTAGCAAAGACTCACCTCTCCATATCTTCTATGAAGGTCATCCCTATATTCCTTTCTGCACCTTTTCATGTTGCTTAACTGCTTTTCTCCAAGATCCTTGACTGCCAATTTTCTACTATTTAATTATGTGTTCACAAAACATGACTCAATATTCTCCCATCATTAAAATAAACAGGCAGACATTCACCAAAATACAGTGGAAGCTTCTTGGTCTTCAGTGTACCCATTCAATATCCATGAGGACATAATCTTACTTGTTTCCTGTGTTTTATCACAGAAATTTTTGAAAGAGTTGTCTCCATTCACTTTCTCCATATATTCTAAAGGAGCTTGTGTCAGGGTCAAAAATAAAGTATCTGGTTTCTAAATATAAAGGCTACTCTTTAGTCTTTATCGTATTAGAAATCTCAAGCTGCCTTTGACAGAATAGACCCTTTATTGTGGCTTAAAATACACTGAAGTATTGCTGTTTCTGACTCAATATCTTACAATCGTTTTTAGAAAGATAGCTCTTTCTGAATTTAGTTAAATTTGCCCCAAGGCCTGGAGAAGAATCAGCAGGCAGAACTGATGACCTTTTTGTCCAATGTAAAGGGCTCAGTTAGGTCACGTTCATTGTGTCTGGCTTCCTTATCCTTTAAGATGATTTCTCTCCCAGGAATTTCCTCAGTCTCTTAGAATTCTTGTGGTTCATCCCATCTAGCGCATTGGAGAGCTCTGCCTCACAGTGTGGGCTAATGTACCAGGTGAATTAAAAATATATATTTCATTCATGAAAACATATTGGACAGTGGAATCAACATAGTCAAGTTAATAAATACTAATAAAATTTAATTTCCTTAAAATGTAAAATGGTCGCATTTTAACAAAAGTATTTGGCCAAGTAAAGGATGATAAAAGATAAAATGAAGTGTATTAAGGCTTTAAATGGAAATAAAAATTAAAAATGCATCAATAACCTGATCACTTTTTCATTAATTGTTTAAAATTTAGCTATGGAAGCAAATTCATGAGTCTTTAAAAAATTCTATAATTATGTTTATAATGGGTAAAAACCTCAAAAGTGTATTGAATTATCTTTTTCTTGTATAATTAAACAACTGTGGCATGCTGAATTGCTCAGACCTCAATCAACTCTTTGATTTAATGCTTCACTGCAATTCTAGCAGGTGGAAGTTAGAAATCAAAAATAAAATTTGGTACATTTCGTGCTGTGAAATAAACTGTGATTATATGTTATTTTATAAAATTTAGTAAATAAGAGGGAAAAAACAGAAGCTCCATTGGCCGGTTATTCAAAAATATCAGAAAAAGCAAAAATCTAGAATCCTGATTAGGATTCAGAATTCTCAATAAATTAAGCTCTTTGTTCAATAATGGTAGAAGTATAAGAAGGTTTATGGGACCCCAATTGGCAGAAGATGCTAATATTTGGCTCATTATTACTTATATTCAAGAAGCAGTGGTGGTATATAAATAAACTTTCTGAAATATTTGTTTTCTTTTGTAACACCATATCTCTCAGGTACTGCATATATAAATCATTAACATGTAAAGAATAAAAAGATTGATAACATTTAATTATATATTTGCATTATCACTAATTAGTAAATTTAGATCAATATTGTGTGAACCATACATTTTCTATTCTCTATCATGGGATATTCATGTAGTTATTGTGAATGCAGACACAGGACCTGGAGCAAATCAATAAGTAGGATAAAAAATCACATTAAAAGCTAGAATATTGAGAATTTTGAGAAACTGAGAAAATTGAGAAGTTTTATGAAATGGAAATTTAGAAAATGAAGCAGACAATAATGCAAAATATTACTTTATGTACCTGTTTTTGTGTTTTACATAACTTATGGCTACTTTCTTTGAGAATATAATCATAATAAATATCTATAAAATTTAAGGCATATATCAGATTATACTGCAAGTACTATGAGTATCTATATGGTTTTGAAAATCCTAAATGTTTCCAAACAGTGCAAAGATACTAAAGACTTTTTACTAATATTATTTTAGCTATGTGTGTATATGTAGTATAGTATACTTATATAGTATATTATGCTATACTTTATATACACACAGGATATAGAGTATAGTATATATACTATATATACTATACATATATAGTATATTATACAATAGATATTATATATAGTATATACTATATTCTACATACTGTATATACTATATATAGTGTATATACTATATGCTCATAGTATATACTATGTTCTATATACTCTGTAAACATAGTGTATATACTATATGCTATGCATAGTATACAGTATATACTATATTCTATATACTCTATATATATTGTATATAATATATTCTCTATACTATGCATGGTATATAATATAGCCTATATAATGTATATAAATAGTATATATACTATATTCTATATACTATATATACATAGTATTTATAATATACTCTATACTCGTATAAATGAGAGTATATACTATACTCTATACTCATATGAGAGTATATACTATACACTCATACTATATATTATGCTCTACATAGTGTATATTACTCTATACAGTATATACTATACCCTGATGACATCTTGATCTTGAACTTCCACTCTTAATCACACAGAACTTCACCATTTCCAAACAGAAAACTTTAACATTTTTGTGTCTATTTATTCTATCTCATCCTTCCTCTTTCTCATACTCTGTATAGTATATACTCTGTATAGTATATACTATGTATATGGTATATACTCTACAGTATATACTCTAAATTATATATTATTCATTATATTATATACTATATGCTGTACTCTATACTCATACTATGTACTATATGCTATACTCTATACTCATAGTACATACTATATTGTATATAATATATAGTATACTCTATATAGATATTATATACTATACATCATAGTAGTGTATATTTCATCAATTATTTAGTTGCAGTTGTATAAAAATGTTACGATGAATGCTAGAGTCCTTCCCTTTCTTTCTCAGTTTGCAGAGGCATTGGTTACCTAGTATTCACCAAATGAGTATAAGGAGTTATCATCAAGTTAAAAAAATTATCATTTTTCATCAGTAATTAATTTCCACCAACTTTTCATTAACATGAAGTGATGAAGTATACACTACTATGGTATACTATGGTGTACAGTATACTATATACTATTTATTTCCATCATTAATGGGGTTATCTACGATATACTACAGTATATATTATAGTACACTATACTATATATACTACACCATAAAACATATACACTCATACTATACAAATTATACTATATACTATATGGTGTCATATACTATACCACACTGTCTATACACACATACTTATAGTTTATAGTATAGTATGCTATAATATATAGTGCAGTATTGTATATACACAAATAGTTATAGTGTATAGTGTAGTATAGTATACTCTAGTATGTATAACACATAGTTAAAATGTTAGAAAAAATTTTAGTATACACATATGTATACACACACATATATATACACACACACATTTATATATGTAGGTACATATATAATGTTATTTAGTTTTTATTTATATCTAAATTTGCACTATGGCTAGCCTTCATGTAACATTTTTGTGAGAAAAGATTTTAAGAATCAGTTCTATGATGAACTGTTTGAACTCTCTATTAACTTTTCTAATAATAGAGAACAAAATATCATAGAGATCATAAAAATCAGCTGGGAAAGAACTGATTTGAAACATAAAACATAACCAACCTAATCCATATTTAAGTGTTTTTTTTCAGCTAGTTATGCAACAGGTAGAAAAGCATAGGCTCTAAGGTGTTTGTTACAAATGATTTTTTAAAGAGTATTAGTTAGACATATTATTCAAACTCAAATAGCTTGTAAAATCCATAATATTAAGTCTTTAAGTGAAGAAAGACAAATTTGATAAGTTAATGTAGTTTTTGTGTCTGATAGTTCAGTCTAATAGTAAAGACTCTACAATTAAAGCATTCTGGGTCTGAATCTCAGTTTGCCAAGTATTATTTTGTGATGGCGGACAATTTGCCGAGCCTTTTTTTCTGAGTCTAAGATTTTTTTTTTTATCTATACAAGAGGCTTAGCAATAGCACCAACTTCATAAAATTGTTAGCAACATTACATGGTAAATGGAAATAAAGCAGTTATTCTAATGTTTGACAGAAGAAAGAGCCAAAATACATTGTTAACATAGCTTTAACCAATTAGCTACCTCATGTATTCCAAAATCATATGATTCAAATTTACTTTCATAGAGTAATTACTTTGCTTGCCTCTCTTCACCTTTGGTTAATTACTATCTTTATGTTTATTTCTTCCATTTTCTTGCTCCTTTTCCTCTCTAGAGCCCTTCTTACACTCACATTCAAGGCTCCGACAAGATTACTAAATTATGCCCGTCCCCAAATTCAGATATTGAAGTTCTAACCCCCAGCCCATCTCAAAAGGTGATTGTAATTGGAGACAGGACCTTAATGAGGTAGAGGTATATAATGTTAGAAGAGGTAATCTGAGTGAGCCCTAATCCAATATGACCTGTGATATTTTAAGAAGAGGCAGAATCACCATAGTTGCTCACTCACAGAGAGGTCATGTGAGAACACAGGGAGAAGGCGACCATCTGCAGGGTAAGGAGAGAGGCTTCAGGAAAAAATAACCCTGATGACACCTTGATCTTGGACTTCCACTCTTAAATCACACAGAATTGCATCACTTCCAAACCAAAAACTTTAACATTTTTGTGTCCATTTATTATATCTCATCCTTCCCCTTTATCATCTGATCATGTTTAGTGCATCTGATATTTTCCTTCATCTGACCATGTATTCATCAAAAATTTTCCATGTATTAGTTTTCCATTCTACTCTTAGTCTTAATTTTTTTTTTCTAATCCTGTCTACATTGAACCATGTCAGCTGTCCTGTCCAGAACACCCTTGATTTTCCTCTGACCTTTAATGAGATCAAACATAAAACTTGCTATGTTGGATGAGCCTTTCTTCAGACACCACTGCATCACTGCTAACGGTTGCAAAGGTAAGTTGTAAATATAGATGATTGTCTACTTAAAATTCCTGTCACTCAGAATTAGGTGATTTCTCATTGTTAATTTTTACTCATTAAAATTATTTTACTAAATACATAATCTAATATGTCCTTTTCCACTTTTCTTAAGCTCCCAAATAAGAGTTGAGTTTGTCTTTTTTCTCCTTCCTTCCTTCCTTCCTTCCTTCCTTCCTTCCTTCCTTCCTTCCTTCCTTCCT
>NC_045452.1:57368800-57417599 GCF_002776525.5 Piliocolobus tephrosceles | reverse complement strand
CCTTCCTTCCTTCCTTCCTTCCTTCCTTCCTTCCTTCCTTCCTTCCTCTCTTTTTTTCTTTTTCTTTTTTTGACAATGTTTTGCTTGGTAATTGGGGTCAGAGTGCAGTGGCATGATCGTAGCTCACTGTAGCCTCAACCTGCTGGTCTCAAAAGGTCCTCCCACCTTAGCCTCCAGAGTAGCTGCGAACACAGGCACCACTACACCCAGCTGATTTTTGTATTTCTGTAGAGATGGGGTTTTGCCATGTTGCCCAGGCTGGGCTCAGAATCCTGAGCTCAGGTGATGTGCCTGCCTCGGCTTCCCAACTACTGGGATTACAAGTGTGAGCTATAGCACCTGGCTAAGTTTGTCTTCTGAATAGCTTCCTCAACATACTGCATAAGACAACAGCTTGTCTATTTAAACTTACATAAGTACACACATGCACATATACATACAACAGTTGTGAATTTTGTCACAGAGCTCACAGAATTTCTATAAACTTTACATTCTACCCATCATATTTATTTTGGTTTCTCAGGATTGTATTTTATTGCCTTCCACCCTTCCCAATTTCTCTTTATGTCACCTTTATAGAGTGATTGCTCTATTGGAATGTATCCCTGGGTTTAAATGTTAACTTTTCTATAAAATCATTTATCTTATTGTTCTTTTGATGCCACATACGACAACCAAGAACATGTCTTTCTCCACTTGTGTATCCAGGCCAGATACATGAAGTAACACAATGTGGTTCTCTGGGCCCAGTGGAAGAGGCTAAGTTTTCTCTCCACTGGGGAGATCAGTTACTTGACTTTCTTATTTCATCCTGTTACTTTCAAAAGCTGACCTGGGTTACTAATTAATTGAAAAAATATAAAACTTATTTTTAGTATGTACTTTCAGAACTTTCTTGATGCGTGAAACTTTCCTTTACGTTCATCCACCTTCTCTTTATTCTGTTCTATCTTTGAGTGAGAAGTTAACTCTCATTTTGCCAGAGCCAATTCCTCCATTTGTAGCCTCTGTTCAATCTATTCTATCTCTAGGGATTTTGTTCCATTATTTTCTTATTCTACCGTCTTCTTCAAACTTTCTCAATGGAACCCTTTAACTACAAAAATTCTTATGATTTTCTAGCCTTCAAACTCATTTTCTGTTGCTACCAATCTAATATAATATCTTCTCTCTTTCATTACAATTGACATCAAATTTCTCTGCCTCTCCTTTGACTCTGCTACTCTTTCATCTCATTACTCTTTTAACATTACAACAATGACTTCACAATGGCAACTTTCATAGCATTTCCAGAAACCTCTTCCTTCTCAACTACCCAGTACCATTTTATGAAAGGTTCCACTTTTCTAGGTCTATAGTCTTTTATATAGGATTGAAAAAATTGCAGAATGCTAATGGGAGTCACGTTCTAAAAATTGCTTTCTGGGAAGTAAGTAAGCTAAGGAAAGAGAGAATTGAAGCCCACAGACTTTAAGAAAGGATGAAGATTCGGAGTTCAAAATGATGATGACTGCAAGAGAGTGTGTGTCCTGTATGAATCATTTGGTGCTACTGATGATTTCATAGAAATCATTAAAAGACAGCCAGGGCTTAAGAATAGAGAACAACAACAACAAAAGAAAGCTGCTTAACTGATAACTCTATAAAACACTGAAGCACAAATTAGAATACATTGGTTCTGCAATAGCAAAGGAACAAAGAGTGACTGGCAATCTTCCTGTTTCACAAACTATTAGAACATGTGTTCATTCTTCATAGAACTTATAATTAATGTATGAGAGTCCATTATTCAGTAATGTAAAGTATGAGAGAGACTACACACATTTTTTGATTTTTTTCTGGGGACAGTTATTAAAATAAAAAATGCTTTCATCTTTAGATGCAGTATTGACACCTAAGAATCTACACAAAAGAAATAAAAGTGAAATCATGTAAAGGTGTATGTACAAGGATGTTAATTTCGGCATTATTTTTAAGTAGCAAAAATTAGAAACAGAAAGCTGGTCATTCATTTAAAAAAATAGATAAAGCATAGTGTATACACCAGGAAAGTACACGCCATCAAAATTACACAGCCATTAAAAATATAAATTTCTATTATTCCAGTTTAACTAGAAGAGTTCTTAAGTCTTCTTTTTTTTTTTTTTTTTTTTTTTTTTTTTTTTTTTTTTTTTTTTTTTGAGATGGAGCCTTGCTCTGTCGCCCAGGCTGGAGTGCAGTGGTGCGATCTCGGCTCACTGCAAGCTCCGCCTCCCCGGTTCAGGCCATTCTCCTGCCTCAGCCTCCTGAGTAGCTGGGACTACAGGCACCGCCACCACGCCGGGCTAATTTTTTGTAGTTTTCGTAGAGACGGGGTTTCACCGTGTTAGCCAGGATGGTCTGGATCTCCTGACCTTGTGATACGTCTACCTCAGCCTCCCAAAGTGCAGGGATTACAGGCGTGAACCACTGTGCCCGGCCCCTCTAAGTCATTTTTTAATTAAAAAAGTAACGTATATCAAAAGTTGTGTATCATTTTAATAATTTCTTAAAAAGGAAGGATGCTTACTATGTGTGATGGTTAATTTTGCATGTCAGCTTGACTGAGTCACAGGGTTCCCAGACATTTGGCCAAAATTTATTGTATGTCTGTGAGGGCATTTCTGGATAAAAATAGCATTTGAATTGATAGGCTGAGAAAAACAGTTTGTTCTCCCTCATGTGGTTGGACCTCATCTAGTCTGTTGATAGCCTCAGTGGAACAAAAATGCTCACCATCCCACGATCAGAAAGGAACTCTGCAGACTGCCTTGAGCTGGGACCTTGGTTCTTTCCTGCCTTTAGATTTGCACTGAAATTCTGGCTTTTTCTGGGTCTTGAAGCTGCCAGTATTGGGCCATTAACTACCCCACGGGCTCTTCTGGGTCTCCAGTTTGCCAACTTCTCTTTGTGGACTTGTCTGTCTTTGTATATGTACATCTTATTGGTTCTGTTTCTTTGGAGAACCCTGACCAATATAAAGTTGATTTAATCACCCAAGGCATCAAATTCACACAAATTAGAGATTTGAACCAAAATTAATTTTCTATAATTCCAAGTATGTAAGTTACCACAAGGAACAGGGAAGCCTCAGGAAAAGGAATACAGCTCTCCAGGTGCTTCCTTATGATGCTGAGTATATTTTATTGCCAAAATTAAAATGTGTGCCCCCCCATGTAATAACTGTGGCCACATAAATTAAACACACACACACACACACACACACATACACAAATTATTTCAGTCAAGAAACATCTCCATCTCTCTCAGATGGTAACATAGCTTCCATGACATTTTCCAGAAGCCATGCCTAGCCAATGTCACCAACTTGTTTGACAGGAAGTGTGTCATTACCATGCTTACAAGCAGCATAGATCAGGTCGCCTGTCTGTCTTCTTTCCTGTAGAAGTGAATGCCCACCCGTCATTGAGGACAGGTAGCAGAGCTGCTGCTTTCAATATTTATTTTCCAAGTGCTGATATGCATGATCCCATAGGTAGCTGAAGGAGGGGAAAGCAAAATAAATAAGTAAATAAATAATAAGGCTTTATGAAAAAGACGAGTTATAGGATAAGGCTTCATTTGTGTAAAATATTTATATAATGAACTATATATGCATTTTTAAATGTTTCACCCATTATACTTGTTACAGAGCCTTGCATATTACGGGGACTCAGTATGTATGGTGGAAAGAGTGCTTATATCTACTGTTAAAATAATACATGAAACAATCAAAAACTGTATGTCATATATAATAATGTAACCTTATTTCAAAATTAAATGTTGGCCGTACACCCCATGTAAATAATTCTGTTGGAAAAACTTTGCTGGACTAGGTTAGACTGAGTAGAAAACATTTCACAAAAATATTATGGGATTCTTATTTACCCATGAACATTAATGGAGGGCTGAAAGATAACACAAAATATCAATCCCCATTTCATAAATTGCTGGGGAAATGTGCTATGAATGTTGAAATCATGAGCTTTTTTATTCTTCTACTTCTCCTAATGCACATGCAAATCTCATCTTTGACTCACATTGTGAATATTCACTACTATCAACTGATTTTTCTCAAACAGTAAAAATCTAAAGGTGATATTTTTGGTTAAGGGTGTTATGAGAAAATCGAAATACTTTTCATACTATCAGATAAAATAAGAGGAAATCATGCAAATATAAAGTTTAATAAAGTTTAGTAAAGCAATGTTCCTCTAAAGTTTAACTCTAAAGCTTACAGTTTAGGGAGGAAAAATAAATTTCAAAGTTTGCAAGAAAAACGGGTGCAACAATATGGAAGTTTGTCTCTTTCTTCCTCCTTCTCCTCCTCCGCCTTCTCTTTCTCTTATTTCTCTCCTGCTTATTATGCTGTTGCTCCTCTATCCTCCAGCATTCTTGATTATCTATTGTTATGAGAAAAATATCCTATCAAATTTGATGAATAAATAATAGTAACATCTCTAATTTATGTCTTTTTTACACTGTAAGAAAATTGGCTGAAGGATTTTTATTTTAGATATCTTATTTTTGATCATCTATAACATGGCACACAATGAATGTACCTAATTAAGTGAACCAAAATGTTATCAACAAGATATAGTGAGGAGTTTTTAATGACACTGTTTCATGAAATATACTTCCTGTACACTACATCTCATTGAAATGTAAGTAAAGTTTTCAATGAGTGTATCATTCTACCTAGAACTTTTTGTTTTGTTTTGTTTTGTTTTGTTTTGAGCTGGATTTAATGTGGTTAGGAATTTATTGCTTGTAAAACATATTTGTAATTCCTGGATTATTTCATTAATGTATACAGGTAATTCTCCAAAACAGAAAACGATTTGCATGTCTATTGGGAAATATTATGGAGGAAACTGTATTTTAAAACCAGAGGGTAGAAAATTTAAGAGTGAATTAGATAGAATATATTATTCTCTCATAGTATGCTTTTATATTTTCAATTTTATTCCATTAATACCATTGTCTAGTCATAGACTGCAGTGTCCTCTGTCCACTTCACACTCTACAGGACACACATATACTTTTTTTGAGAGAGATTCTCAGTCTGTCACCCAGGCTGGAGTGCAGTGGTGTAATCTCGTGTCACTGCAACCTCCACCTCCCGGGTTCAAGCGATTCTCTTGCCTCAGCCTCCCAAGTAGCTGGGATTACAGGCGCCTACCACTGTGCCCAGCTAATTTTTGTATTTTTACTAGAGGCGAGGTTTCACCATGTTGGCCAGGATGGTCCCGATCTCTTGACTTCGTGATCGGTCCACCTCAGCCTCCCCAAGTGCTGGGATTACAGGCGTGAGCCACCGTGCCCAGGAATACACTTTTTCATTAACATTTGATTTATCTACAGCATCAAGAAATGTCAGAGAGGATTCTTCCCTGAAGTGTGTACCTTTTATTACATCATTACTTTTTAAAAACAGCATTTTAAGATTGTTCAATCATTAGTATCCATTCCCATCACATTTATTTCCAGTTGTTTTGTTGCAATTTAGTATTGCACTAACATGCTTTCAATATCCCATAAAGGAAGTTTCTGCAGGGATTTCTTATATACAGTAGTCCCTCCTTATGGCAGTTTCATTTTCTGCAGATTTAGTTACCTGCAATCAGGTCCAAAAGTATTAAATGGAAAATTCTGGAAATAAGCAATTCAGAGTTTTAAATTTCATGCGGTTCTAAGTAGTGGGATGAAATCTCGCACCATCTATTTGGTCCTCCTCTATCACAAGAAGAGTGAGTGCAGTACAATAAGATATGTTGAGAGAGAGAGAGAGATCATATTCACATAACTTTTGTTACAGAAGTTATGTTACAGAATGTTGTTATAATTGTTCTATTTTATTATTAGTTCTTATGGTTAATTTCTTCTTGTGCCTAACTTAGGAATTAAAGTTTATCATAAGTATGTTTGTATAGTAAAAATATAATACAGTATATATAGGGTTCAGGACTATCTGAGTTAGGCATCTTCTGGGGGTCTTGGAATGTATCCACCAAGGATAATGGGGGACTATTGTAATATCCGTATTATCTTTTTTACTAGTCCCTGCTTACAAAGGTTGAAATTTTTTTTCAATGTCATTAAAATGTAGTATTTTATCTAATCTGTTTGAATTTCACAGATTTTTTTTTCAGTCAGATTTTGAGTAACTCATATTTCTATCATATTAGAAAGTTAACACATAAGATGATCCCTGTTTTTAGTTCTCATACACTCCCACCCAATCTGGCATAATTACTCACAGCTTCTTTTATTTTAGAAAGAAAAAGCACAGCCTACTTTCATGCATTCCTCATTTTCTCCAGAGAATATTTCATACTTGTTGAAAAAACATCATGTACTCTAAATTTCACTTAAGGATTCAAAATTATTTGGCCTTACTTAAAAGATATTTAAGTACGCATTAAAGAAAAATTTACTGCCGTGTTATAATAATACTTTCTGTGTTATTTTTGAAGCTTGGGAAATATACCTTTCTGAACATTGAATAACTTAATAATTTTCTTCTATTAAATTGCTAAAAAGTAACTGATAAAATGCTTGCAGCTGGGTGAATTTTTGTATTAAAAGCCTTACAAACTATTGTTAAGATGTTAGTGATAGTTAAAACTGAATCAACTTTTAAATCAACAGAAAAATTACCTTAATACAGTATATATATATATATATAAATTGTTTCATAAGCAACCTGTCCATCAATAACCCCAGAAATGTCATTCACCAAAACAACCAAAATATTGGATACTTCCAAAGCCATTGGTGGTTCAGTGATATAATTCTTGCCCAAATATTGGAATTAGTTTTATTATCTGTTCTTATAATATTTTAGTCTGTTATTTTTCAACAGTAAAAAATAGAAAACTGAAGAAATATTGTGTATCAACACAAAAGTCAGCATGTCTTTCACATGAAAACTTTTTTAAAAAAATGTATGTTTTGTTTCAGGGTTACATGTGCAGGTTTGCTCTATGGGTAAATTACCTGTAGCAAGGGTTTTGGTGTACATGCAATAAGCACGGTACCCGATCGGTAGATTTTGGTCCTCAGCCTCCTCCCATCCCTCATCCTTAAGTTATAATTTCTGAAAATTCTTTAGGTTTGCAAATTATTGATGTAGGAAAAATATTCTAGGAGAATACATTTTCGAGGATAGTTTGTTCGGTAAAGATGTAGTCAAGAAAACAGAAACCAGATGAGGTATTTCCACAGAAGTAAGTTAGTGTAATTTGTTGTATGGGTGCCGGAAAACTAACAAAGCAAAAGAGAATCATTCAGGTAACAAAGAAAGATGTCAGGCTAGAGGAGCAACAGGAGGAAGTTGGGGTTCTGGAAACCTATAAAATTGGAAAAGGGATGCCACGAAATGCGGCTAAGACCTTCAGGACAGGATGTTGCCAGGCTCTTGCGGGAACCCCTCAGGGGAGAACATAAGAGACTAGTCTTGGGTCAGCTGAAAGAAGCTACTGCCAGTTTTTACGTTAATTTCTGGGGAGAAGCTGTTAGGAACAGCTTACAAATGAAACAGATTCAGTCCTTTATCTACCTTCCTGCCTTCCAATCTCCTTCTGGGTCTTCTTCTTAACAAAATCTACTGGAGGGTGAGAAAAACAAAGAGATGCGTCTTGCGGAGGTGCAGTCCCAACATCACTAAACAAAGCACAGAAACACCAAGTATAATAGCTTCCAGTTCAGCAGCCTCTTTCAGCAGTTCAGTTATTGAAACATTAAACTCCATTACTGAGGTTAAAAGATTTTTATTTTTCTTTTCAAAATAAAGAATTGTTATAGCCACAGGTGATACTAAGTTGTGCAATGTATTTTTTGAAGTATTTTATTTGTCCATATAGGCTGTGTATGAACTAACATACAGTTTATATCCCTTTACAACTATAAAGGAAAGAGATTAAAAATAGGTAAAATGACCGAGTGAGACTCCGTCTCAAAAAAAAAAAAAAGTAAAATGTGTACTTTATTATTTTTATCTTTTCCAATTTAAAAAAAAATTAAGTTTATGATTCATGTGATTCATGACTGTTCATCTTGAATAATGTAATTTTTTTTTTTTTTTTTTTTTTTTTTTGAGAGGTAGTCTCCCTCTGTCGCCCAGGCTGGAGCGCTCACCACAAGCTCCGCCTCCCAGGTTCACGCCATTCTCCTGCCTCAGCCTCCCGAGTAGCTGGAACTACAGGTGCCTGCCACCACTCTCAGCTAATTTTTTTGTATTTTTGGTAGAGACGGGGTTTCACCGTGTTAGCCAGGATGGTCTGGATCTCTTGACCTCGTGATCCGCCCACCTCCGCCTCCCAAAGTGCTGGGATTACAGACGTGAGCCGCGGCGCCCTGCCATATAATATGTTTTAATAGAGCCCAGATTTACCAGTTCTGGTGTGCATGTCCTGAGGATGAATTTCTAATACTAATTCTCTGAATCTTGATTTACAACATTGTGTCAATAAATAATAAGGTTAAAGTGATACTTTTAATTTTAAAAGTATATAATCTCTTAGGTAATCTTTATTTTGTCAATGTTCAAGCAACATTTCCAATCACATAGACCATGGTTTGATCAGTTTAGATTTTTTGGCTTCAACAACAATGATTTAGGGAATCAGGGAATTTTTGAAGAGCATTTTGCGTAAAATTTTCAAGAAACTATTGAGTTTAAAAATTGTATTTACTTGGTAAAACAACTGAGGCATAGCAGAGTGAAATGACTCGCCCATGGGTACCACACTCAGAGTGACAGAGCATCCCTGGGCCCCAGATTTCATGATGTATAATTATCATAATAAACTCCTTGGAAATGACACTCTTTCTGGGAAACAACATATTCAGACTCCACGTCGGGAGTCCAGCATAACACATGCCAGCCTAGGGAGTTACACTTTACAGCTCTTTTTTTTTTTTTTTAACCTCACTATTGATGATATTAACAACTTTTTTTTTTTTTTTTTTTTTTGCTCTCACTACATCTAACCTCTTCCAAAGTTCTCATTATATAAATTTTATTATCTTATGTGTCTGTTGAACAAGTTTCAGTCATAATGAGAGGTGACAACGTGCTAGCAGCCCTCCCTTGCTCTCCGCACCTCCTCGGCCTCCGTGTCTGCTCTGGCTCCTCAGCTCTCTGCTGCGCTGTGGGGGCCCTTCTCTGGGGCTGGCAGAGGCCAGAGCCGGCTCCCTTTGCTCACAGGGAGGTGTGGAGGGAGAGGCACAGGCACTTGCTGGACTGCAGGCGGGTACCGGGTGGGTACGGGCTCAGCGGCCCTGCACTGGGTGCGGCCGGCCAGCACCTGCTGGGCTTGATCAGAGGCTAGGTCCCTGTGCGTGGACAGCTGTTCCCTCTTCGCGGGGTCGTTGGCCATAATGGCAGGTCTCCATTTCTTTCTCACTTCCCCTCTTTTCCTCTTGATTGTCTGGGATGAGCTCCCTCTGGGCTGCCGGAGTGCCCCATCTAGATGCTGCAAAGACCAGCCTCCCATGCCAGTGAGAGGTTAAGCCGGCTGGGCTTCTGGGATGGGTGGGGATTTAGAGAACTTTTCTGTCTAGCTAAAGGATTGTAAACGCACCAATCAGCACTCTGTGTCTAGCTAAAGGTTTGTAAACGCACTAATCAGCACTCTGTGTCTAGCTAAAGGGTTGTAAACGCACCAATCAGCCCTCTGTCAAAATGGACCAATCAGTTCTCTGTAAAATGCACCAATCAGCTCTCTGTAAAACTGACCAGTCAGCAGGATGTGGGTGGGGCCAGATAAGGGAATAAAAGCAGGTCACCACCCCCCGCCAGCCAACAGTAGCAACGTGCTCAGGGGCCCTTTTACCATGTGGAGTCTTTGTTGTTCTGTTATTCTCAATAAAGCTTGCTGCTGCGCGCTGTTTGGGTTGGCGCCACCTTTAAGAGCTGTAACTCCGGTGAAGGTCTGCAGTTTCACTCCTGAAGGTAGTGAGACCACAAAACCAAAGAGAGGAAGGAACAACTCTGGGCGCACCGCCTTTAAGAGTTATAACACTCACTGCGAAGGTCTGTGGCTTCACTTCTGAAGTCAGTGAGACCATGAACCCACCAGAAGGAAAAAACTCCGGACATGTCTGAACAAATGAAGAAACAAACTCCAGGCACACCATCTTTAAGAACTGTAACACTCACCACGAGGGTTCGTGGCTTAGTTCTTGAAGTCAGTGAGAGCAACAACCCACCAATATTGCACACAATATCGTGGTGAAGCCACTATTGCTGTTCCCAATCCAAGGAATATTTAAACTTAAGCAGTCATCGTTTAACTGGGTTCATACTCCAGGCATAAGATGTAGTTAAACATTTAATTTGATTTACTGTATGCTATTGCTAAAATTTGAAGTCACAACCTGTCAAATACATATTTTATGACATGGATACTCAATGTGCTTTATGAATTAATATATAAAATATGTGAGATATATTGTTTTATTTAGGAAAACAGAATTTCCTATGACTTTGCCAGTTTGTGAATATTCACTAAGTTAATGACAGAGCCCAAAGTTTTCTAGATTTTGTGTCAAATAAGATCTGGGTTCTTTGTTTGCACTGTTAAAACTCCAAACAAGTTAAGTTTAATGGATTTTAATTGATCAAAGAAAACTTATTCGCCAATTGGGTAACCTTCAAAAATCACAGCCGATTCAGAGGGACTGCAGGGATGCCTCATGTTTAGAACAAATTTTTAGACGAAAATAGTCAAGTGACATGCAGGAATCAGAAGTGAGGTGCAGAAACAGTAAGCTTGGTTACAGCTTGGCGTTTGCCTTATTTGAACGCAGTTTTAACACTCAGCAGTCTACGAGTGGTTGAAATATGGCTACTGGGATTGGTCAACACTTAGCTTTTATTACAGATGCACACTACTAAGTTAGGTTTTCACTTTCATCTTCCTATTAAGCTAGGTTACAGTTTGTCTGCAAGGACTCAAATATAGAAATACAGAGTCTTTGTCATGCCATATTTAGTTTACTTTAACAACACCATAAAATAAAAGCTGCAAGAGAGTAGTTTCTTTTCTATCTTGTCCATAAATGTTTCCTCTTTGTCTGGAACAGTACCTGACTATAGTTGTACCTCGATCAATAAATGTATGAGTCAATATACACAAATACATAGATGAACAAATAAATTAATGAATACATATTTCATATCATATGACACATGCTATGTGTAAAAGAACATAAGCATAGGTGGTATTTTCTTGTTTATAGAAATGGTGCATTTGCATTTTATATACAAAATATTGTGTTTGCAATATTTTGATTTGGAATTTGTTGTCATATTTTCATTAATATGGTCTGTAATATTTACAAAATAGAACATTTTGAGCGTTCCCTGTTTAGCATATGCTTTTCTGACTCATGTCACAGAACCTCAGCACACTTCTGATTTCAGCACAGCTATGGTGGAACTCCCTTGTAGGCCAACTCTTTCCCCAACTAAAAAGTGCTGTGTGAGGTTTCTTGGCTTTTTTTGGCTGACGTATTTTTCTAAAGCTGAACAAGGCCATTCATACTGCCTGAAGATGCCAGGCAGGAGTTCAAAGATGTTAAAAACACAGGTGATAACCTTATCCAGTAGGAATGGAAGTCAATGGATAAATGCTTCAGCCTTTTAGTCCTTCGCAGGACAATTCTCAGGTCTATTCTACACAGTTCTTGTCCCCAGAGGAATTGAATCCCAGATAACCACACCAATAACAATATCAATCATCCCTCCTTCATTGTATTTTTTCTTCCTTTCCTCTTTATTATAAATTTGCCTCCTTTCCTCTCTGTCTTCCTGCCCTCCAGTGATGCGTTAGTATCATTCCCAACACATACTTGCACTCAAGTCATTATTCCAAGCATTGCTCCTAGGAACACAAACTAAGAAATATCATAAAAATATTCATGCAGACTGATTAAAGTTTTGCTACTTTCCAAATATGAAGGTAGTGTCTGGATATTTTACAGCAGCAGCTATTTTGATTTTGATATTATGGGACATCTGAAGGGTAGTCAAAATTTAGTTTGGTTTAACATTTACTTAATTGAGTTTTAATCAGGTATCTGGCACTGTTCAAAGTGTAGAAGGAACATAAGTAAAAGATAATCTGCTTTTCAAAAGCCTAAGAAAGAAAAGAGGATGGACTTTTTTTTTTTGAGATGGAGTCTCCCTCTGTTGCCCAGGCTGGAGTGCAGTGGCCTAATCTCAGCTCACTGCAAGCCCCGCCTCCCGGGTTCACCATTCTCCTGCCTCAGTCTCCCGAGTAGCTGGGACTACAGGAGCCACCACCACGCCCTGCTAATTTTTTGTATTTTTGGTAGAGACGGGGTTCCACTGTTTTAGCCAGGATGGTCTCCATCTCCTGACCTCGTGATCTGCCCACCTTGGCCGCCCAAAATGCTGAGATTACAGGCATGAGGCACTGCACCCAGCCAGGATGGACTATTTTTTAGCAGAAATGCTGGAAATAATGGCGGTGTGAGAAAATCGTGTTGTAAATTATTATTTAACTGATTATTAACATAAGTGGAGAGAATTCAAATAAAACATTTCTGCCTATAGCTCATACGTTTCAGAACACAATGACGCTGAGGTTCAGGGGAATGATATGCTCATAGTTGTAAATACTACTTCCTCACACTATTGAGGGCTACAATAACATTTAATTAATGTAATGTAATTTTAAGTAAATGTCAATTAAAATGTAAATTTTAATTTTTAATTAAATGTTATTGTAGCCCTCAATACTGTGGATTTTTATGATGCTAGTTAATTTTTTAGTTAGAAAAAGGGATTGAATTCTTAGATTATTTGTTTAATGATATATTTTTATTTGAGATATACTTCAGTCTAGATCCAGAGACATGCTTCAGTCTAAATCCAGGTTTTCTCACTTCAAATACATTTTCTTTCAAGTATAATTATTATCTTACGGAAGATATCTTACTGAGGCTGGTTTCTATCACATGTGATCAACAGCTCTCCATGGATCCCCCTTAGATGACCACATCCGAGAGTATATGACAGACACACGGGACACCGGTTTCACTTTTATTATATCCTTAGGATGTTCATGCCTATTTCCGAATAGCTTGCCTTACTGCCCTTTTCGAATCTCTAAAACACAGACACTTTGCCCCAACTTGTTCTATCTTCTATTACTTTCCGTCCCTTTGATATTGTGAGCACTTCGAATCATGTTTCAAACTTTCCTTTTCTTAAATTTCACTTCAAATTTCCATTGCGTTTTCATAGCCTCAGTCTACTTGAGATTTTTTTCCTCTTTCTTCCTGATTTGAAAAACCCACAGTACTCCCTTATCTGTTTTTTTCTTTCTTGTGTACTATAGATTATCCTCCTTCCTCGTTTACCCTGATCTTTTGGACAAAACTCAGATGTAATATTTTACCCATTTGAGAAATAAAAAGCTTTAAATGCTGTTTCTGATTGTTCTCAATGCAATGTATTGCTCTTATATGTATGGATTTAATACATTTAAATGTATTTATCTCTAGTGATTTCTACCTGTAACATAAACACTAATTTCAGCAATAAACCACTGATTCTGAGTGAAGTTATTACTGATAATAATACTTTAAAACATTAAATTAGTTTTGAAAAATACTTATCAATATCATTGAAATAACCTTCATCTAACTTTTCAAGGGTATAATCAATTGTTTGCAGGTAGAATTTGTTTTTTAGCTTTGTAGTGAAAGTACAAATTTATATACTACAATGTCATCATCTTTGGAAATACAGCACATGGACTAATTGTTGGCAACATTTCTTCTTGGACTAATATCTTATTCTCATCAGAGCAAGATTGAGAAAGCTTAGGTCATCCTTTATTTCCCAAAGGTCAGTATTTCCAACTGCAGATGCATTTCTGAGACTAACAAGACTAAGAAAGAATTTCACAGGCATGGCACACTTCCATAGTGTTCTTTCTACACTCCCACAAAAATTATTTCTCATTCCACTTAGTAGAATGTGACCCATCGATGACTTTTATAATGTTGTTCTTCTTTCTGTGTGCATACTATGCAAGAGTTGGTGGCAGTACCTCTACTTTTTGTTTTCATCACAGAATTATTTTCCAAAGTACCCTGATAAGTTTATCATCTGAATATTTAAAATTATACACTTAAATCTTTCTTTCAACTATACATTTGTTTATTCAACAAATATTTATTCACCTCCTACCATTTGCCATGCATTGCAAATATCTGTAAATTGGTTGTTAGGCACTTTTTTATCTTTTTATGGGAAACTATAGAATAGCAATTGAGTTAGAAGATGGAAAATGAGAAGGAAGAAAAATTAGAAATGAATTAGTCCAATCCTTCCTATATTTGTTGTTGTTGTTGTAACATTGTATTAATAAAGCCCATGTTAAGTAACTTGTTCAAAGTCAGTATAGGGATTTACCAGAAAAATAGCAAAGGGGACTCCACATCTCCTAATTCTTCATTCAATGTATTTTCCAATAATCCAACACTTTTCTAAACTCATAGTTGGATTAAGTCAATATCAATACCATTATTTTAAAAATTAATTCATTCATACAACAAATATTTAGTGAATGCCTACTGTGTGACAACTGATTTATTAACATGGCATATAAACAAAATAACATCATTGCAACTATTAAATACATGATTTATACTGTGTGTCAAATGTTTTTATGCACCATGGAAAAAGAAAGGGAACAGATTAAGGGAGATTGGCGTGCAGGGAATGAGTTTGGGGACTACTGAAATTTGAAAACTGTAGTCCATGAAGTTAATCTAAGCGGTATCATTTCAGTGAAGAATTGAAGGAGATAAAAAGTTGAGTAAGTGGACATTTGGGGGAACAACACCTCAGTACAGGAAAAAGGCAGTGCAAAGTCTTCAAACTGTGCCAGAGGAACAGACACATGGAAGCCAGTGTAGCTGGAGCTGAGAGAGTCAGTCATGGAAGACAAGGTTGAAGAAGGAGTGGGTAACCTGGAAGCCTTTGGGTCATCGGAAAGATCTGTGTTTTTGCTTGGATAGAATTGAGAACTACTGCAAGGTTTAAAGCCAAGGACTGACATGACTTACATCACCTTATTTATTGAAAACACCTTGTAAAGGTGCAACAGTGAAAGAAGGTCAGCCCATCTGGTGGCTCATCCAGTAACCCAAGTTCAAGTGAGGGAAGTCAGATTAGGTTGCTACATCTTATGGGGAGTACGGAGGCAAGAAAACAGTTTCTTTCAGAAAAATTATGGTATAAGAACTCATTTCTGTCACTACAAAGGCAAAGACCCTAGTGGCATCCCAGGTTTCAAATATGAAAAATGAGACTTTCCAAAAAGTGAAGTAGTGAGTAAAATGACATCCAGATAGATGTGACTTTCATGGGGGACAGTACTAGTTACAGGTCTAAGGTCAGAATGGTTCTTCACAGCTTTGGTCTTGCAACAAATTGCTCAGAAAGGGAAGCTCTATGAAAAACTTCAGACTCCTTTTATTTACTTACTTAAGAATATTGTCCTTAAAGTTGATATATATAGAATATATATTATATATAGAATATATATCATATATAGAATATATATTATATAGAATATATAGATTCTCTATATAGAATTTTTTCTATATATAGAAATATATTTCTAATATATAGAATATACATAGAATATATATAGATTCTATATATAGAATATAGAATTCTATATATATATCAACTTTAGGGACAATATTCTAAAGTAAGTAAATAATATATATATATATATATTCTAAATTGCATCTGGATTCTAAATGCATCTGGGTTCATGGGTTTCAGATATATGTATATATCTCTCAACTTTAGGGACAATATGATATATATATATATCAACTTTAGGGACTATATATATGTGTATATATATATATATGAAACCCATGAACCCAGATGCATTTTAGAATTTAGAAATTTGGAAATACTTTCGGTAGCAATATGCATATCTACTGTGTATTATATAACAATTCTAGGGAAGTCTGCAATCAAGCACAGCTTTATGTTCACAGCAAATCCTATGAATATTCACACTAAGTGGGTAAGAAAAACTATAAATAATCTCAAATCTATTTATTCACTAAGTGAAATCAGAGCAGATCAAATTTACTGCCCATCGAGGAATAAAAACATTCAATGTTTTAAAGGGTTTTGGATTTTGTAATTACAGATAAGTGATTAAGCACTTGTATTTTATCAGATATTTTATCTCAGTTGCTGCAAATGTATAGTCACTGTAACCTAGCACTAGCTTAATTAAAGAATACAAATGTACCTTGTAGGGTTAAGCCTTAAGTTCATGCTCAGTGTCATGCATGGTCTTGACATCTGGTGAATGCAGGCTGCCTAAAGAATTAGAAAGTAGTTTAAAACTTCTTTGAATAGAAATACTTTGAGAAGACTGAGATTTAGTTTGTCAAGCCTACATTGAGACTAACTGTATAAAAAAGCTTAAGCTCTTTGATTTTCATCTGACCTGTGTTTGAATATTGGCTGAGTTGAAAAAAAGATATTGACTATCCTTAATTTGCATCTGATCAACAGTTGAATAATGAAATATACATAATAGGATATGCTCAATTGAAACTTACTCAAAATGTGGAATTTCTGGAAGAACGAGAAACATAAAACACATACAGACATGTTAGGATATTTTTTTAATGATGTCCAGAGAATGATTCACAATATATTTTGTGTTGCCGTAATTTTATAATACTGGAGACACTTGCTTTCTATCATTTTTAAAATACGTTATTCTAAAGCCTCTGAAACAGAAACTGCAGTCGCTTCCACAAAAGTATAACTCACTTGATATTAGATTTATTGAAGAAAAGAAGCTATTATACATGTTTAATATTTTATGTTCTGGGCTACACTGCTATTAAATCTAAATATTTGGAAGTTAAATTCATAAAATATGGGCGTGATAAAATATTTATTCTATGAACACTTTCTACCAGTTTATTTTGGTAAATGATGAGTTACTCCAATTATTTTTACTTTTCAAATAGAGCATTTTTATTAATATTGTAAGCAGCAAAAACATTCAACTGGAATTTCTTTTTCTTTACCTATTCTTATATGAAATACAGAAAAAAGATGACTTTTTCTTATACAACTGGAACTATTATGAAATTTTTTTCCTTCTGCTACATAAATTTAAGGTATTTTTCAACTCCCATCCTTTTCAGCAAGAAAACAGTCTCAAATTTAGTAACGTTTAAAATCTTCCTAATATTCCTTAAGTCCTTGGGAAGAAAATAATTAAAAACATTATGAAAGATAAATATTAGCATATATTTAAAATCTATCTTTGCCTGCATTTGTCTCACGGTGATTGTATTGATGTTATAACATTTTTAAAGACATTCTCATATTTATTGCAGCACTACTCACAACAGCCAAAATGTGAAATCAACCCAAGCATCCATCAATGAATGATTAGATTCTAAAATGTGATGTATATACACAATGGCAGAGCATGAATGAACTTAGAGAACATTAAGTGGGATAAGGCCAGGAGCAAAAGGACAAATGCTGCATGATCTCACTCGTATGTAGAATTTTAAAAAAATTGATCTTGCAGAAGTAAGGAGTAGAATAGTGGTTATTAGAGTCTGGAGAGAGTTAGGGAAGAGATCGGTCCCTTTGTACAAAGGTACTGTCGGATAGGAGGAATAAGTTCTAGTGTTCTATTGCACAATAGGGTGACTATAGTTAATAATCATATATTGTATATTTCAAAAGAGCTAAAAGAGAGGATTCTGCATGTTCTCACCACAAACAAACAAGTGTTTAAGGTGATAGATATCCTAATTACCCTGATTTGATCATTATACAATGTATACATATATGTAAAATATCACAATGTACCATAAATATGTACGATTATTCATCAATTAAAAACACTAACACTTTAAAAAATTAAAAATTTTTTTTTGGTTCTCAAGCAGATGTGAGGGTTATGTCTAATATCTTTAAACACATCCTGACTTTAAACATATTTACCAACTGTGACTTCTTATTTATTCTCAGATTTTTCAAGTTTCTTCCTTTTTCATCTAACCTTTTGCCCTCTCTATTGACACTGGTCTTTGAAAAGTTTGTATAAGAATACCAAGAGCATTTTTATATGAGTTCTGCCAACTTGATTTTGTAGTCTAGAAGTTATGTATCACGTATTTAAAAGTGCTTGAAAATAGCTGATGCATCCTTTTTTTCAAGATGATGCTAAAAGTCCCATCTAATTTAATGGTTGGAACAGTTCTTTACAAGTTATGTTGCAAAAATATTCATTAACATTGATGGAGAGTACTACTCAAACAGCAAAAATGTGTCTGTAAAAGCTTATTAAAATTCAGAGGCTCAAATAATGTAAGAATTCAAAATCTTTAGTAAAATTCAACTGCAGAGGTTCTATCAGATGTACATTTCAAAATGGAATTTGTTCGAAATATGATTCATTTCTGAGTAACAATTTGTTTGTTGTGGTTTTAAATATGAAAAGTTTTCACGTTAAAATTGACATTTGCAAAATGGTCCTTAATTTGCATAGGTTATAAAGCTAATTGAAATTGAGATGGTCTTACTTAGTTCATAAGTGTAGCCCAGCATGTTATTTAAAATTATTTTCCACTAAGATATTTTACTTGGGCCATAAAAATAATATTTTACACTTTATATAACTCTAATAAATTTGTGATAAACTGTGAAGTCGCCATATAATTCTTCCCGCCAAAATGCTATTTTCAAAATTTGAAGTATCTTTTTAAATACATATTATGCATTTTATTTTTAAGAATTATTTTTGTGTTTTAATATTTGCACATCTACTTCTCATGTCCTGAATACATGTAAATATATATGTGTTTTATTACTGCTGGAGAAAATTATACTTTATTGCTATGTATTAAAAAACTTGTAATGAATTAAAATTTGTTCTTTTTATAAAGTACTTTTATGTATTTGGAACAGAAAGCTAACTTATTGTCTAAGTTATTTTTTTTCCATATTGAAGCAAATTTTCTTTTTAAAATGCAATAAGGAAAATGGGTCCAGAGAAACTTAACATTTACAGCAGAAAACAGTAAAATTATCTAATATTACTAAATAATTAAGAATTAAACTAGAATGCTGTATTTTATGGGAGGTTACATTTTTAAAATAGCTATAGTCAAACACTCTGGCTGTAGTTATAATACTAGTAAACCCAATGTTTCCAATAATAATTTGATAATTAAAGATCTTTCCCATTTCAGCAGAAAATCATGAAAAATGTCTTTGCAATATTGAATCAAATATCACTTTATGACAGAAAGTCTTGCTGTTCAGAAAATAAATTATTCTTTAGTAAACACAGAAGATAGAATTATGGCTTGGAATACAAAAGAAATCACTATCAACAAATTTGTATTTTGGAGGAAGTAAAATCATTATTCAGTTACCATATTTTCATTTCTAATTTATTTTAAACTTTCAGGGTTTTTTCTCAAAGAAACAATGTGATTTGTTAAGTTTCTTCATTTAAACCTCTTTAACTGAAAGTAAATAAAGAAATTATTCAAGGAAATGATATTATTGTGAATTCGTGTTTTCCAACGTTTTCAGTTCATTGTATAATTTTATGTAAACATAAATTAATGCATATGTATAAAATTCTGCATTAATAAAATTTCTCTTTGAACCCAAAAGTTAGTAGGTAATTAAAGAAAAGTAAGATATCTTGTTAGTTCTCCTAAAGCTAACACTAGTTTCTCTCAACTAAGTCCATAGAGTATGAGGTAATACTAAAATGGAAAAAAATACCAGTAAGAACTCCTGTATGAGATTCTCTTAATGTGCCCCCCAAATGACATTCTTTGGTACTACTTTTATGTTATTTTGTTTCTGAAAATGTGCAATTTTTATAGTACTACATGAATTTTTGAAAAATATTATCTGTTAAATATCAGCCAAAGATGATGTCTCAAAATGAAAACACACAAACAAATACAAGAATTGCATCTTAGATTTAAAAACAACAACAATAACAACTAAACAAAAACAACAACAATGACAACCAATCTCCCTCTCTATTCCTCTAACAAGTGAATAACAAACAAGGAATGTCTTTGAAAGCCATGCTCCCTTGCAAAAGACAATATCCTCATAACTTATTCTCTGACTTTATTCCTTATGATTCTAATGACTGCATGTGGTCTCACATCCTGTTGCCCAGATATTTTAAAACTTTAGAATTTTTAGTGCAGTACTTTGAAATAATAAATGTTGTCTTAGTCTGCCCCAGATGCTGTAACAAAATACCACAGACTGCCACACTGTGTGGTTTAAACATCAGACTATTTTCTCACAGTTCTGGAGAATGGAAAGTCTAAGATTACAGTGCCAAACAGCTTGATTTTTTATGAGGGCTTTCCTTCTGGCTTGAAGATTGTTGTATTCCCCTGTGTCTTTACATGGAATCAAAAAAAAAAGAAAGAAAAAGAAAAAAGGAAAAAAGAAACAAACACCAATCTCTGTGCTGTTTCATCTTATAAGGACACTTATTCCATCGTCTCAAAAGCCCATCTGTATTAGTCCGTTCTCGTGCTGCTAATAAAGACGTACCCAAGACTGGGTAATTTATACAGTAAAGTGGTTTCATGGACTTACAGTTCCACATGGCTAGGGAGGCCTCACAATCATGGCAGAAGAGGAAGGAAGAGCAAAGGATATCTTACATGGCGGCAGGCAAGAGGGCGTTTGCAGGGGTACTCCCCTTTGTAAACCATCAGATCTCGTAAGACTTACTCACTATCAGGAGAACAGCATGGCAAAAACCCACACTCATGATTCAGTTACCTCCCACCAGGTCCCTCCTTAGACATGTGGGAATTGTTACAATTCAGGTGAGATTTGGGTGGAGACACAGAGCCAAGCCATATTTAACATCTTATTTGATCATATTTAACATCAATTACTTTCTTACTCAAAATGCAGCCACACTGCATTTTAAGACTTTCACATATGAACTTTGGGGATGGAGGAGGTACACATACAAACAGTGCCTAAATATTATCAATTCCAGAAACAATATAGTAATTTAAAAAATATATTTCCGTAATAGCATTTTTTATTACTTAGGTTTCCATTAATTTTCTCAATTGTTTATATTGCCATCATTTAGAAAATTGGAACATAGATTACCCTTATATTAAATTTCCCAACTTCAAGTTTGTGTCTAATTTCTACACTCTCATTGTTGTGATGAAATTTTAATATAACTCTACTAAGGGCACTGATTTCACTAATCTTTTGCCCATTTTTAATATACTTATATATTAATAATGTTATAATCTATTTATAGCAGACATTATTAAAACACAGCCAAAGAGAACTCAAAACCTAATGATCTGATTGATAAAGTATATGTGTAAAGGACAGTAATCTATAATCTAATCATCTGTGTTAGTCTGATAGGGCTGCCACAACAAAATACCATGGACTGGATAGCTTAAAAACAGAAATTATTTTCTCACTTTTTTTTTTTTTTTTTTTTTTGAGATGGAGTCTCGCTCCGTCACCCAGGCTGGAGTGCAGTGGCATGATCTCGGCTCACTGCAATCTCCACCTCCCGGTTCACGCCATTCTCCTGCCTCAGCCTCCCAAGTAGCTGGGACTACAGGCACCCGCCACCATGCCCAGCTAATTTTTTGTATTTTTAGTAGATATGGGGTTTCACCATGTTAGCCAGGATGGTCTCGATCTCCTGACCTCGTGATCTGCCTGCCTCGGCCTTCCAAAGTGCTGGAATTACAGGTATGAGCCACCATGCCCAGCCGTTTTCTCACACTTCTTTAGGCCAGAAGTTGAAGATCAAGATTCCATCAGGGTTGATTTCTCATGAGGGCTCTCTTCTTGGCTTTCAGACATGTGCCTTCTCACCATGTCCCCACATGGCCTTTTCTCTATGCACTTGGGGAGAGAGAGAGAGAGAGAGAGAGAGAGAGAGAGAAGAGAAAAGAGAAAAGAGAAAGAGAGAGAAAGAAAACTCATTTACTGCTGGTGAGAATGCAAGATGATTGTCACTTTGGGAGACAATTTGACAGTTTCTTATAAAACTAAGCATACTGTTAACACACAAGCCAGCAATCATGCTCTTTGGTCTCTACCTAGAGGAGCTGAAAACTTATGTCTGCACAAAAGCCTACATGCTGATAATTATAGCTTTGTTCATAATCGCCATTACTTGGTTGAAGCAACCAAGATGTCCTTCAGTAAGCAAATGAATTAACAAATTGTGGTGCATCCTAACAATGGAACATTCTTCAGCACTAAAAGAACATGAGCTATAAAGCATGAAAAGACATGGAGTAATCTTAAGTGCATATGACAAAGTTAAAGAAGATAACCTGAAAAGGCTCCAAACTATATGATTCCAACCATGTGACATCCTGGAAAAGTCAAAAACATACAGACACTAAAAGGATCAGTAGTCACTAGGGTTTGGATTGGGAAAGAGGAAAGAGAGATGGCCAGGCAGAGCACAGAAGATTTTTAGAGCACTAAAAATCCTCTGTACGATACATAATAATGGGTTCATGTCATTATATCTTTGTCCGACCCTATAAAATGTCTAACACCAAGAATGAACACAATGTAAACTCTGGGTGATAATGATGTGTCAATGTAGGTTCGTCAGCTGCAACAAACATACCACTCTAGTGGGGGATATTGGTCATGATGGAGGTTATGCATGTGCTGAGACGGGAAGTATAGGAACTCAGTACTTTCCTCTCAATTTTGATGTGAACCTAAAAGTGCTCTGAAAAACAAAACCTTTTAAAAAATAGCTGAAGTACTGAGAATATAATTTGAGAATCATATTGTCTCTGGGTGTACGGTTCCTACTTAGAATTCAGCACTGTATTTGCTTTCTCCAGAGCTGCATCACTGATCATGGCTAGCTTGTTATTTACTATGACACATAGCTGTGTTTCTGTCACACTTGCACATATTGTATTTTTGCATTTTAAAATTATTTTCCTCTCTAGTTATATTTCCTTCATCTTATCTTTAATGCATCTTGTTCTGTGTGTCTTTCTATTCTTAGAGGTCATTTTAAATTGTTACCATACCCTCTTAGTTTTAAGCCACATCCTTTTTATCTCTTGCTCTTTAATGTTATCTTAAGTTAAGGAGCACAGTTGATATTCTATTACCTTGATTTCAGAGTTTTTTCAGTTAAATGATTCACAGCTTAACACTGTCCACACATTTCTAAAAAAAAAAAAAAAATGTAACTGATGCAGTAATCATTCTGATTCACTTTAATTGACTACAGCATAGAACTTAAACTCATGTTTTTGTCTAAAGAATTCTAAATTTTTTCAATGGCTCCACACTAACGAAGTAAGTCCAGTTTACTTTTGTTCTGATATTTGCCATTGTCTATTATTTGATCCCAATGTGTTTTTTAAGTTTACCTCTCACCACTTTTCTAGTCTATGAAGACTGGATAGTGACAAGTTGATGGAGAAAAGAAATTAAAGTGGAATAGATAAAACCAAGGATTTCTTTCATTAATGCATGCATTCACACATTCACGCAATATTTATTAATCATCTGCTATATGCTAGACATTTTGCAGGCCTTAGAGACAAAAGAATGTAATGACATGATTAAGTTATGTTTTGGATGTAAATAATTGGAAATGCAGTTTGGTTTACACTGTAGAGAGAGTGATCAGAAATATCTAACTTAGGGAATTACACATGAATAGAAGTTAGTTGGAAGGCGATGAGTATAAGAGTGAGCAGAAAAAGGGAATGACATGAACAACAGATTGGAGGAAAAAGAGAAAATGCCCCATGTTTAAAACTGAAAGAAAATTTTAGTATCTAGTGAAGATGCCATGAGATGGAATAGGAAAGGTCAGCTCATGAAGTCCTTCATGAACTCAGTGAAGAATTCAGAATGCGGAACAACAGCATCTATGTAAATGGTCGTGCCATGTACTGAGATTAATAGCACAAAAAGAAAATCTCCTTTGGAAGGGGATGACGTTTACTTTAGTTTGGTCAAGGTAAAATGAAGATGAAGTCGTTGTTTCAACTGGAGATGCCAACTAGTTTATTAACTACGTGGGTCTGGTATTTGATCTAGATTAGAGATAAAGATTTGGGACTTACCATCAAGCTGCTAGTAAAAGCCATGCTAGTGGAGGAGATGCCACAGTGAATGTCCTTGAATTTCTCATGTCATATCAAAGTCTAGAGTTCAGCAGAACAAGACTGGAAAGTTCTGTCAGGGGTCCAGGCCTCATGATACTTCTGTATTTTATTGCCCATTGAACGTGGCCACTGCATTGGACACTGCGATGCATCGTTGAGATCTCCATTATTGAACGACTTATTTTTTTCCTGGTTGTTGAGCTATCAGCCCCTTAAGGGGTTGTTTCGGCTGCAAAGAGCTTCCTCTGCCCTGGTCGCATGTCTTCCCAGGGCAACCCACAGCCAGTGAATAAACAATATAAGAGAATAAAGCTGTGACCACTTCAAACCACCATGAAACTGTTCTGAAGGGCAACTTAAAATCCACATATCTTCAGAGCCTGCGAGGGGTTATCATGGGCCTCCATATCTGTTCAACTTCTTCCTCTGTCCAGTCCTGTTTCTTTCCCCACGTTCTACTGAGAGTGATATAACAAGTCCTATTAATAAATGTCCTGCATGCTAAACTCCATTTCAGTGCCTGCCAGGGGAAAACTCAACCTGTAATTTCTGAAGTCCAAGGTGGCTTCTCCAGCTACTAAAATTAGGTCCAAATTCTAATCAGTAAGAAGGAATAAAAAAGGGATAATAGCTGAACTCCTTCCTTCCACATTTGAACAATTCCAAAGATTATATAGACATATAGCCTAGTGTCCAGAACTTCATTTCGAGACTGCAGCTAGCTGAAAACTAGACTGAAAAAAGTAATTTTAATTTTGATTGACCATGTACCCAGATAGAATTGTCTCTGTGATCTCTCTTTTCCTTTCTTCATTATCAAAAAAAAATGTCTTAAGCCCTTGTCAGTTATCTGAGTCATGTTTGTAAAGTCAAACTGTGAATCAAAAGGGTGGGAAAAAAAATGAGGAGAGTCTACCTTGTATCAGTGGCTAAATACTGTTATTTTTCCAAAGAAAAATACGACCGTTTCTTATTCAGCTAAGAATTTCTGATATTGAGTCCACTCTTTGGTTTATTTTAAAAATAAGTTATTTAGCTGTGTACAGATTAGGTTTTACAAATTGCATTAATGACTTACATTTAATATAATTTTACTCATTCTTTAGCATCTATGTACCAGATGCGATCTGATGCATTACAATAGGTTCAAAAGCTTTGCCTGAGTGATTTTTAGAACACATAGATTCACTTTGAACTCAGGTTTGCCATTGTTGAAAGGGAAATGATATTTCTCTCAGAACATTTATTGCTGTGCATGATTATGTTTTATGCCTCAGCCATGCTCTATCCCATGAGGGATAAAAAAGCCAGTGGAAGAGATAACATATAAATATATGAGTAGTTAACTAACAGATGTCATCACGTAATAGCCCAATTTGCGACACATTTACACTGAGGTTTGTATCTTTATCAGGAACTTATGAAAGTCTAAATTTGCATACTTTTCATACAAAAATAAACCCATATCAAAATATGCCCAGGTCTCTGATGCCAAAGGATGTACTTTTCATTTGAACTCATTTGAACATATTCCACCTACTGAGACTGATTTGTGCTTTTAACAAAACACTTAATTTTCCCCTACTATCTAAGAGATATGAGGAGACCAGTTTATGAATCCAAACTGTTATGCTATATATACTCGCAATGAGATCAATCACCAATTTTGCATATACGTATATATATATATATATATACACACACACACATATAGACATACACACACACAAAAACTTTTCATTTTCCTCTACCGCTAACAGATACCAGGAGACCAGCTTATCAATCCAAACTATTGGGCTACATATACTCGCAATGAGATCAATCACCAATTGTATATAAATATATATATTTATATATATATACACACACACACATTTAAACAGACACACACAAAAAATACTTTTCATTTTCCTCTACTGCTATCTAACAGATACCAGCAGAACAGCTTATTAATCCAGACTGATATGTCAGATATACTTGCAATGAGAGCAATCACCAATTATATATATGTGTGTGGATAGATAGATAGATGTGGTTATATTTGAAGGGTTCGTTATTCAGCCTACCACATTATGTAAGGCACATGGTAATCTAATAATCTAAAAGTAATAGCATATCCTGGGAAAATACATTTATTTTTATCTTTTTTTTTTTTTTTTTTTGAGACTGTCTCACTCTGTCGCCCAGGCTGGAGTGCAGTGGCGTCATCTCAGCTCACTGCAAGCTCCGCCTCCTGGGTTCCCGCCATTCTCCTGCCTCAGCCTCCCGAGTAGCTGGGACTACAGGCGCCTGCCGCCAGGCCCGCCTAATTTTTCATATTTTCAGTCGAGAAGGGGTTTCACCGTGTTAGCCAGGATGGACTGGATCTCCTGACCTCGTGATCGGCCCCCCTGGGCTTCCCAAAGTGCTGAGATTTCAGGCGTGAGCCTCCGCACCCGTCCGGGAAGAGGTATTTGTTTACCAGTATCCCAGGATCCTCTATTACTTTTTCCAAACATTACTCTTTTTGCATTTTTGACGCACATGTTTCTTGATGTTGACTTAACCTCCCGATAATCTGCTTTCATCTTTATATTGCTACTCTTTTGCCCATGGGCACACATTTGCTAGGTAGTGTCCTTGACACAAAAGTGCTGTAACCTGGAGATGCTCACATAGTTATCAGTTATGAGAGATTTGTAAGTAAAGGAAGTGTCAGTCCCTCAGGGTGGAAACCCAGCCTCTGTTTTTTATGTATTTATAGAAACATGTTTTTCTAAACATGCTCCTTTCTGTCTAAAGTTTCAGTGTGCTCCTTTCAGTTTGAAAGTTCTGAACTATTAAATTTTTTTCTTGCAATTTCCTTTTTATAGACAAGATAAAGGAAAAATTGCATAGGAAAATAAGTTTTAGATTATTGTGTGCATTACATAATGTTAGGTTGAATAATGAACCCTCCAAATATAACCACATCCTAATCCATGGAACCTGTGAGTGTTATCTTAGGAGGCATAAAAAGGGTTTGGAGATCTGATTAAATTAACAATCCTTAGTTAAGGTGATTATTCTGAATTATCCAAATGGGAAGGCCCTTAAATGCAATCACATGTACCCATATAAGAAAGACATTTAATACAGGCTGCAGAAGAAGAAAACCACATGAAGGAATCAGAGGGAAACAATCAGAGAGAGAAGCTAGGCTACTGACTTGGAAGATGCAGGAAGGGATCATGGGTCACCGAATGCAACCCTACAAGCTGAAACAATTCTCCCTTAGTGCCTCCAGAGGTAGCATAGCCCTTGGTTTCATCCCAAGGAAACTGATTTTTCACTTCTAGCTCTTCCAGAAGTGTAAGAGAATAAGTTTGTCTTGTTTGAAGCCAAAGAATCTGTGGTAATTTGTTATAACAGCTATAAGAAACTAATACGCTTGCTGTATAATAAATGAACACTGTAAATTTAATCCTTACAGATCATAGAATATTCAGAGAATGAAGAGAATGAATTTTTATAATTTTGGTTTTAAGAAGTTCTTGTTGTTACCTTAGCTTTTAAAAGAGTACATAGTTAAACTCTGACAAAAAGTTCTAGTATATACTCCAGACATCTCTATAGTACATGGAATAATTCTACATCGAAGCACTAACTAAAATAATCATTATTGCAGAAGGACAATGCATCTGTGATTCTGACACAAACAATTTAGGTACAATTTTCTCTCACATCATCCTTCTGATTATTGTACATGATTTGCGTCTGAATGTTCTTAGAACTCCTTAGAAGATTCCATAAACATATGTTTTGTTAAAGTTCTACATTAAGTTTAGTTTGTATAGAAATGTTAAAAATTATAGACTTACATTTTCCTAGTACTTTTTATGTACTTCACAATGCCTAAATAAATTAGATGCTGCTAGAAGCAAATTTTAGTTGCTTTTTCTCAGTTTTAAATGATTTTCTTATTTTGTTTTCTGACAAAAGATGTGTAGCATATTTCGGACACTCCAGCATGTGGAAAACAGCTTCATAAGATAAAAATTAAAATAATTAAAACTGTGTAATTAGAAAAAGTAAATAAAATTTTTGAAAGTTAATTTGCAACACCTGTAATTGTTAATGTGTGATACAGTAACAGTGAGATTCCCTACAGCCATTGAAACATTAATTGATGACAAATGATTCAGTGATTGACTTCATTGCCTTCTTGCAGCTCCAATGTAGATAAAGGTAATTAATATTAAAAATCATTTCCTATTTAACATTTTATGCTGACACAAATCTTTTATTGGTTCATTAAAGAGCTCTGTCTTAAATTATGCCATTAGTGTCTACTTAGCACAACAAGTAATGGAGCATCTAATAATTATGACAGTGAAACATTAACCTTATTTTAAAAATTTTTAGTGATGAAACTGATTAAAAACCATAATCTTACTTTAGATAGTAAGCTGACCAGTAGATACCACAGTCTTTATTGAAAATGCTTCTCTTGCTGATCCTCTGATACACTTCCTTGCATTTTTCAACATTTTCCTCCTGATATGGTTTGACTGTGTCCTCACCTAAATCTCAACTTGAAATGTAACTCCCAGAGTTGCAATTTGTTATGGGAGGGACCCAGAGGGAAGTAATTGAATTATGGGGGGCTGGTCTTTCCCATGCTATTCTCATGATAGTGAATAAGTCTCATGAGATCTGCTCAGTTTATCAGGGGTTTCTTTTTTGCTGTTTCTTCATTTTCTCTTGCTGCCACCATATAAGAAGTGCCTTTCGCCTCCTGCCATGATTCTGGGGCCTCCTCAGCCATGTGGAACTGTAAGTCCAATTAAAACCCTTTTTCTTCCTATTCTTGGATATGTGTTTATCAGCAGTGTGAAGATGGACTAATACAGTAAACTGCAACCAGTAGAGTGGGGCATTGTTGAAAAGATACCCAAAAATGTGGAAGGGACTTTGGAACTGGGTAACAGGCAGGAATTGGAACAGCTTGAAGGGTTCAGAAGAAGACAGGAAAATGTGGGAAAGTTTGGAATTTCCTAGAGACTTGTTGAATGACTTTACCCAAAATGCTGAAAGCGATATGGACAATAACATCCAGGCTGAGGTGATCTTCAGATGAAGATGAGGAACTTGGGAACTGGAGCAAAGAGACTGACAGCGTTTTGCCCCTTCCCTAGAGATTTGTGGAATTTTGAACTTGAGAGAGATGATTTAGGGTATGTGGTGGAAAAAATTTCTAAGTAGCAAAGCATTCAAGAGGTGACTTGGGTGCTGTTAAAGGCATTAAGTTTAAAAAGGAAAGCCGAGCATGAAAGTTTGGAAAATTTGCAGCCTATGTGATAGAAAAGAAGAAACCCGTTTTTGGGGGAGAAATTCAAGCTGACTGCAGAAATTTTCAAAAGTAGCAAGAAGCCTAATGTTAATCTCCAAGACCTTGGGGAAAATGTCCCCAAGACCACAGGGAAAATGTTCTCCACGTCAGAGACCTTCACGGAAACCCCTCCCATCATTAGCCCTGAGGCCCAGGAGAAAAAGGTAGTTTTGTGGGCCGGTCCCAGGTCCTCGTGCTGTATGCAGCCTAGGAACTTGGTGTCCTGTGTCCCAGTTGCTCCAGCCATAGCTATAAGGTGCCTACAGCTCAGGTTGTGGCTTCAGACAGTGGAAGTCCCAAGCCTTGGCAGCTTCCATGTGGTGTTGAGCCTGTGGGTGCACAGAAGTCAAGAGCTGAGGTTTGGGAACCTTCCCTTAGATTTCAGAAGATGTATGGAAACACCTGAATGTCCAGGCAAATTTTGCTTCAGGGACAGGGTTGTCATGGAGAGCTTTTGCTAGGGCAGTGCAGAAAGGAAATGTGGGGTTGGAGTCCCCACACAGAGTCCCTACTGGGGCACTGCCTAGTGGAGCTATGAGAAGAGGGCCACCATCCTCCAGAACCCATGATGGTAGATCCACTGATAACTTGCTTCGGGTGCCTGGGAAAGCCACAGACACTCAACATCAGCACATGAAAGCAGCAGGGAGGGAGGCTGTACCCTTCAAAGCCACAGAGGCAGAGCTGCCCAAGACCATGGAAACCCACCTCTTGCATGAGCGTGACCTGGATGTGAGACATGCAGTCAAAGGAGATCATTTTGGAACTTTAAAATTTGACTGCCCTGCTGGATTTTGGACTTCCATGGGCCCATAAACACTTTGTTTTGACCAGTTTCTCCCATTTGGAATGACTGTACTTACCCGATACCTGTAACCCCATTGTATCTAGGAGGTAACTAGCTTGCTTTTGATTTTACAGGCTCATAGGCAGAAGGGACTTACCTTGTCTCAGGTGAAACTCTGGACTGTGGACTTTTGGGTTAATGCTAAAATGAATTAAGACTTTGCGGGACTGTTGGGATGGCATGATTGGTTTTAAAATGTGAGAACATGAGATTTGGAGGGACCTGGGTGGAATGATACGGTTCGGCTGTGTCCCCACTGAAATCTCAAATTGAATCGTATCTCCCAGAATTCTCATGTGTTGTGGGAGGGACCCAGGGTAAGTAATTGAATCATGGGGGCTGGTTTTTCCCGTGCTGTTTCTCATGATAGTGAGTAAGTCTCATGAGATCTAATGAGTTTATCAGTGGTTTCCGCTTTTGCTTCTTCCTCATTTTCGCTTGTCATCACCATGTAAGAAGTGCCTTTCATCTCCTGTCATGATTCTGAGGCCTCCCGAGACATGTGGAACTGTAAGTCCAATTGAAACTTTTTTTCTGGCCGGGCCCAGTGGCTCATGTCTGTAATCCCAGCACTTTGAGAAGCTGAGGTGGGCGGATCACTTGAGGTCAGTAGTTCAAGACCAGCCTGGCCAACATGGCGAAAACCCATCTCTACTTAAAATACAAATATGGGCTGGGCACGGTGGCTCACACCTGTATTCCCAGCACTTTGGGAGGCTGAGGTGGGTGGATCACGAGGTAAGGAGTTCGAGACCAGCCTGGCCAATATGGTGAAACTTGTCTCTACTAAAAATACAAAAACTAACTGGGCGTGGTGGCATGTGCCTGTAATCCTGGCTACTCAGGAGGCTGAGGGAGGAGAAATGCTTGAACCCAGGAGGCAGAGGTTGCAGTGAGCCAAGATCGTGCCATTGCACTCCAGCCTGGGTGACAAAAGCAAGACTCCATCTCAAAAATAAATAAATAAATAAAAATAAAATAAAATAAAATAAAAAACAAAATACAAATATTAGCTGGGTGTGTTGGTGCGCATCTGTAATCCCAGCTACTTGGGAGCCTAAGGCAGGAGAATTGCTGGAGGTGGAGGTTGCAATGAGCCGAGAACGTGCCACTGCACTCCAGTCTGGGAGACAGAGTGAGACTCTGGTCTCAAAAAAAACAAAAAACAAAAAACAAAAACCCTTTCACTTCCCAGTCTCGGGTATGTCTTTATCAGCAGTGTGAAATGGACTAATATACCTCCATTCCTTATTTTAAAGAGATAAATTTATCTGCTACCTCTCTGAAGCCCTCAAGCTTAAAATGTTTTAGATCCCTACCCTGTATTTCCTAATAAACCTTTCCTTATGCTAGATCACCCCGACCTCTCACATAATGGGGATCTCTGCACTCATCATGCATGTCTCAAGGAAGACAAGCCATTCAGCATATTCTCCTCTACTTCTGCACTTAAATTTCTATTAAATTAATAGAAATTCATTAATTTAAATTTCTGTATTACTTCCTGTATTCCTGCATCTAAATATGTTCTAGTTTGTCTTATCCTGAAAGTTTTCTTCTTTAGATCCTTAAATTTCCTTTATCTGTTTCTTTTCTTTCTCTGAAAACATTTTGAAATGTAGACATATCTTGCTGCTCTCACTGGTTCATTATCTACTCACTTCTCAAACTCCTGAAATCTGGTTTATGTTAATAAATTGTTCTCAATGGCTTTCTTCAATATGTTAGTGTCTTTGTGCTTTTGGCAACTCCTAGGAAGTAATTTTTTTTTTCCTTCTGAAATTCTTTCCTCTTTCTTTGTGGCTCTGTATCATTTCTTATCTCTACTGCCGCTTCTGATTCTTCAATTGATTACTCTTTTTCCTGAGTTGTATTGGAATTCTTCTGTTCTATAGTGAACTTGGTCTCTGACATTAAATTAAAGAAGATCTGTGGGTGAGTGAGAGAATATGTGTGAAAAGCACTCTAGCTATAAACTACAACATAAATGAAAAAATAATGAATTATTATGGAGTATGTTTGTAATAATTGTTTGATTATCATTATTATTATTTTCCCTCTCTTAGCTTAACTATTCCCTCTAGTAGATGAATTACAAATTTGTATTCCAACTTCAGTACTGGCATTTAGCCCCACTTGTTTTTATTTTCAAATGCATTTCCATTAGGATGTCATTGCATTTAACATCTCAAATATAGCGTATGTCAAACTTTTTACTCACCTTCTCTGTTTCTTGGGGAAATAATTTTGGAAGAGTGTCTGCTTTCCAAGCCTTCCCCACTTTAGAGCAGAAATCCTCATGGTCACACAGAACTGAAATGTTGGAATTGGATTAGACTTGAAAAGCAAGAACTCTGGAGTCAAATTGCATTAGCTTGAATCTTGACTTTCTTATTATTAATGTCGTGACCTTGAGATATTTATAAAGTTATGTGTGCTTTAGTTTCCCCATCTCAAAAGTGGGGATAATGATTGATATGGTTTAGCTGTGTCTGCAACCAAAATCTCATCCTGAAATATAATCCCCATAATCCAGACGTGTCAAGGGTGGGACCAGGTGGAGGTAATTAGAGCATGGGGGCAAGGTCTCCCATGCTGTTCTCATGATAGTGAGGGAGTCTCATGTGATCCGATGGTTTTCTAAGAGTCTGGCATTTCCTGTGCTTGGACTCACTCTGTCCTGCTGCCCTGTGAAGAAGGTGTCTGCTGCTTCTTTGCCTTCTGCCATGATTGTAAGTTTCCTGAGGACTCCTCAGCAATGTGGAAACTGTGAGTCAATTAAACCTCTCTCCTTTACAAAATACCCAGTCTTTGATTTTTTTCTCATAGCGGTGTGAGAACGTGTAATATATTGATAAAAACTCATCTCACATGGTTTTCATGTGGATTAACTGTGTTGACATTTGCAATACTTAGAAAGGTGACTAGCATACAATAAGCATTATATTTGAGTTTATTATTATCACACCTCTTTTCTCCTACTGCTGTTCTGTTAATTTTTATTAGTAGGCTTTCTGCTCTTACAAAAATCAAACTCGACATAATTTCAGAAAATCTGTATCTGATTTACTTCCAACACTTCCAAGATATTTTGGCAAATCACCTAAATGTAGGGAAAGTTAGGCTGGGCATGGTGGCTCACACCTGTAATCCCAGCACTTTGGGAGGCTGAGGTGGGTGAATCACGACGTCAGGACTTCGAGACCAGCCTGGCCAACGTAGTGAAACTCTGTCTGCACTAAAAATACACAAAATTGCAGGGCATGGTGGTGGGTACCTGTAATTCCAACTAGTTGAAAGGCTGAGGCAGGAGAATTGCTTGAACCCAGGAGGCGGAGGTTGCAGTGAACCGAGATCATGCTACTGCACTCCAGCCTGGATAACAGAGCGAGACCCCATCTAAAAAAAAAAACAAAAACATATGTATATATAGGGAATGTTAGAGTTACTGTATAATATTGTGAAAGAATAAACCCATATCTTATCCTTCTTTTTAAAGTTTCAAAAAAATACTTTGTGATAAAACGTGAAGGCATTTTGATATTCTCTCTTACATGTTGCTTCTCCCTTTTTATTAATATTGATCTGCAGCTACTTTGAAGCATGTTACCACACTATTTAGAACAAGAGATGGTGGAATAAGACTGCCTAGTTTAAGGCCTCAGTTCCTTCACTCAAGGTTAAGCTAGTACAAGTGAATTATCTAATTTATCTGAGTTGCAGTTTCCTCATCTACAAAGTATCATTATAACGGTATCTCTCTTGAAGGATTGTTAGGAAGACTGATGAATCAAGTACTGAGAATGGTGTCAGGCACATAGCGAATAGGCAATGGGATTCTTCTTTTGGTTATGATTTTAAACATACTTCCATGTCCCTGCCTCTAATCCATTTTCAAGAAATGCCAAATAGAGGTGTGTTAAATCAATAAACATGTGCCAGACAAAAATGAAAACGTGTGGATGGAATTTCAACTTTTTCAATATTTTCATTTTTCTTCTTTAACCGACTATGTGATTTGATTTTATATTTTAATATAAACAACGTTTTCAGTAACTTTTCCAATGAGATATGGGTTGAATAAAAAGAAAAAAAAGCAAATCCAATGTTTAATTTTTAGCTTATTTTATTTTTCAATGTTTGAGACAGTCCCTATTTGAAAGGAAACACAAAATTTGGAAATAATGTAGAAAACTCTCATAATAATTATTTTTATGCATAAGTGAAAAGACCCTTGCTTCAATCCAACTGAAATTATTATAAATTTCTTTTACAGCAATCCAGCAGTGCATTGCTTTAGCAATAATTATTTTCTCTGTTTAGGAGAGACATTACGTGAGTTATTGACAGCTTAATATCCTAGAAATCTGATCTGCATGACACAAAAAATACAAAGGTCATGTTTAATTGAAGAATTATTTTAATGAATTGTTAAAGTTTAATTGATTTCTAAACTTGATTCGTAAGCTGCTTTCTTTTACAAGTCTGTTGTGTTGTTTAATATTTAAATTATAACTCATTTATCATATATTAGAATATAATTTATTATTTATGTCAGTATTCTTGGAGCAAAGTGTGCAAACTACTTTCAAATATTTCAACGTATGTGTGAGTATATGTGTGGTATTGTGTCTGTGATTAGGTGGAAAGAGATTAATCAAATGTGGTAAAAAGTAAACAATGTGATTATTGAAATTAGGTAGGTGAAGGATATACATATATTCATTATATATTCTTTTATCATTCTTACAGGTTTTTGATTTTTATAAAGACAAAGAGGGAAGGAAAATATAATACTGTGAAGAGATGATAAATAATGGATATATCTATAATATAATCCTAAAGCTAACAGCTTTTTACTAAGGTACCAAAGAAAACTAGAATTTATGTTCACGGACAAAGTTTCTATTTTCTCTTTGGGTCAGTAAAAAGCCTTGTAAATTGCTTCAACACTGGGATTAGGTATTTGAGCTTTGGATCATGAAGTCAGCCAGTTCAGTCTGATAAACTACCACTTCATTTACATAGATAATGAAAATATCAGCTCCATTATTAAGATAAATTAGAAATGAATGTATGAATTATTGGGTGCAGTAAATAAATCTGCATATTAAAGAAATCTGTGGACCAAATCAAAAATAAAGCATGTGTGCATGGGTGCACGTGTGTGTGGTTTATCTTATGAGTGTGTGTGGACACAAAACCAATTATTGTCTTTTGAATCAATTCTCCCTGACAGTTGAGATTTAAGCTTGATGACATTTTGAACCTATTTCAGCCATTTGGAATAAATTTATCAATTTCAACTCACATCTTCTTAATAAAGCTAAATTTGTATCCCTGTTTCTCCACTAACGCATGGACCATTGCTGATGCTCCTTCTCTCCACTTTGCAGGATCTTAAAGTTTTTCCTTTCATGCTTCTTAAGATTTAATCACTAGCATTGTGAATACTGTATGTTTCTCCTCATCTTTCTCCAGCGTAAAAATTTGAACGTCTTTGTCAGTTCATACAGATTTTTTATGTTGTTGCCAAGCACATGATCGATATTAGAACTGTGCATATTTCATGATCAGGTGAATTGAAGTAGCTTATCAGATGAATGGTTACTTAATTTGTTTTGTGAAGGAAAGCTAAGTGAATTAGATGACTTCCAACCAAAGGTGAATTTAAGGACACATGATTTCAGCCTTGAAATATTACAGAAAGTATGCCATGTTTAGAAATAAGACTGAATGATTTTTATTATCATTTTTATGTTCTCCGTAGTTCACTTCCTGCCTTGCCAACACATTTAGGCTATTTTGCGTTCCCCATATGTGGGAATGGATATTTTTAGCATTAAGCAGAAAAGAGTCACAGATAAGCTTGCAGTGATTTCCAAGTCCCAGGGCAAGAAAGAAGCCAGGGACAATGCCCTTGGCCTTTCAATTGGCATAAAAGTAGCAGCCAGGGCAGTAGAATATGAATGAAGTCAGTAGACAGGAAAGGAGGATGCTTTAATGACAACCCGAAAGAATCAGTGACTGAAGACCAAATGGGATCAATAAAATCTCCAAAGATGCTCATATGGACACATTACTTCAGGGCTAGGTGGTTCCAACAACATCTCTGTACTAAGTAAGCACCCCAGTTTGAGTGAGTTCGGGTTGAAATGCATATCAAATTTCAAAAGAAAACAATAGGCTTACAAGTGTTGTATACCTTATTGCCATATTTTAACTGAACTTTGACTGTGAAATATTGAGTTACCACTTTTTAAAAAGACCTGGCATAACTTCACAGTGTCTATAGTTTTTAATCAAATGACATAATTTCCTTTTCATTCATTTATTAAGCATTTCTTATTTTCCCTTCTTTTGCAGTATAGATTATGTTAGTCATAATACTTACTATAAAAATTGTATTATCTAGTAATGGTAATAGTAGTAATAGTAGATAATGGTGGTAATAGCAATTATAGAAATAGCAGCAATAGTGCCAAAGGTGGCAGAAAAACACCTAAAAATTTTGAACAGGCATTGGGTGAAGCACTTTCTCTATCAATTGTGCTAAGCATTTTCTATAGAATCACTCATTTAATATTCTCAGCAACTCTTGAGGTGAGATTTTACCCTATTATATAAATGAGAACACTTAGATTCAAAAAAATTAAGCCACTTCCTCACGTTATTCAGATGATGAGTGTGAGCTATAATTCCCATTGAGAGCTTGCTCTCCCAGTCCCCCTAGTAGACAGCATGATACAAAGGAGAAAAATTAGGCAGGCAGCAAATGTTAGCTCTTTCCCTGACTGTTACAGTGGCTTTCAAACTTTGGCAGGTCACCAGTATCTGAGGAACTTCTTGAAATGTGGATTACTGGGCCTTTCCCCCAGGTTTCTGATTAATTAAGAGTGGAACAAGACCCCAAAAATGTACATTTCTGGCAAGTTCCCAGGTGACACTGCTGCATCTGGTCCAAGGCTCACACTTTGAGAGCCACTGTTCTAGGTTTAGATATGTGAGCGAAGCCCATAAAGGTAAAAACGTGATCTTACTGAAGGAAGTGTAGGCGCTATTTATGCTTGGATAAGGGCATCCGATCATCTAATTTTAAGGTCACATTCAAAAGATATTTCCTCATGTCGGAAATGTAAACATTAGAAAATTATTTCTTTCTACTACTATATTTTCCCCTTGTTAAAATGGAATTAATATTATGAAAAGGATCATATCTATTCATACAGCTATGACTTCAGTAGACATTAATGTAAATATGAAATATATGGTGCTTATTTTTAGGAATCTTAAAATATGGAGAATGAGGACAAAGTTATAAGCAAATAAGGCACCAAAGCTTATACATGTTTTGCAAATGGGCAAAAATGTATTTTTGGCATATAAACAAAGTAAAAATATTCTACTTGAATTGGAGTATGCAGTGAGGAGTAAGACAGAAGAAAAGTTAGATAGAGAATTTGATGTCTTAGCTAAATGCTGAAAACCAAGAAGATTTGCACTAATTACTAATCACATAGAGCAAGGGCTTAGGATAGTAAAGTGTGGGATGGAGGGAGAATGATGTAATAGATAGTGAAGAATGCGAAGGTACCATATTAGCATAGTCATGTATTTAACTAAAGCATTTGAACTTCATGCTGCACACAATAGCGAACCTTCAAATGTTTTTTGATGAGAGTAAATTATTATCCACTTTGTAACTTATACAGCATGGTCTGACAAGTTTGAAGAGTTTACTGTCCAAGAGGCAGATCAAGATAAGTTTGATTAATTTTTACTAATGAACTAGTCCTAAGGAAAGATGAGTTCCCACACAAGGAAGTGGTAATGTATATATAACAAGGATTGAATTTGACAGCTGATTAAGAAATGAGATTGACAAAGACTTGGAATCAACCCAAATGTCCATCAGTGACAGACTGGATTAAGAAAATGTGGCACATATACAACATGGAATACTGTGCAGCCATAAAAAGGATGAGTTCGTGTCCTTTGTAGGCACGTGGATACAGCTGGAAACCATCATTCTCAGCAAACCATCGCAAGAACAGAAAACCAAACACCACATGTTCTCACTCATAGGTGGGAATTGAACAATGAGATCACCTGCACACAGGAAGGGAGCATCACACACCGGGTCCTGTTGTGGGGAGGGGGAGTGGGGAGGGATAGCATTAGGAGATATACCTAATGTAAATGACGAGTTAATGGGTGCAGCACACCAACATGGCACATGTATACATATGTAACAAACCAAAAACAAGAAGTGAGATTGACAGGATTCTTAAAAGTGTCTCTCACCAGTGTTGATAGGTACCAAATAAAAAATGAATCAGGTTCTAGCTTAAAATTATATAATCCAGTGGTTCTCAAACTTGAGCATACTGGAATTATATGGGAAATTATAAGCGTACTAATATGCAGGCCACACCACTTTCAATCTATTCAGAATCTTTGGGATAATTAGTAATTCCCAAGTGATTCAATTTGGTGGCCCAGTTGGATAATCACTAGTATACTAAATAATGGTGCCATTTAATAATAAAGAACAGATCTGTAACATGGAGCAGACTTGTAAAAAAGAATGCAAGAAAAGAAGAGTTGGAAGATACAGGAGAAGAAATGAGATAACTGAAAAACAAATGGCCTGGAGACAATAGAAGAATGGAGAATGAAAAACAGAGGTGGAAGTATTAAACTTCAGATTTGAGTAAGTATGCTTCAGTTTCTGAGATTAAAGGAAAGTAGGTAATGCTCAAGCACCTAGAAAAAAACTAATAGGAAACTTTATTTTCATTTTGGGGTCTACTCTTGAAAGCCACCTCCGATGCTAGAGCACAACCCAAATTTTGTATTTTCCCTTATAAATTTAACAGGTGATACAAATATGTATTAGAAATCTGTCTAGGATACTCGGTGACATATGTCAATGACTGAAGAATGGGCATGCAAGGAATGTATAAACAAATATTTCATTTTTTGAAAGAAGCTACCAGCATTGCAGTTTATGTAAAAAAGAAAATTCCAATAAAATATACAAGCCCAAAGTACGTTGTATCCATGGGTTTCTTTCGGCTTGTGGGTTGTATTTTGTAATCACTACCCAAAAGCATTGTTTTCAAGCCATTTTTTATCAAGAAAAGTTTGTCCAGAAAGAATTACATAGAAATATAAAATGACAAATAAAAATCAACTAGATTTGAAAGGAAATCGTTGCTCCTACCTGCCCATATCTCCACTAGAGATTGATGGTCAGTGATTGAGAATATATCAAATTGTTTTCTGAGAAATCAATTAAATAAAACTTGGGATTGAATGAAACCTCTCTTTTTTAACAAAATGAGGGATATGCATAATATTTTACAGCTATTCTTTTTAATATGGGAGCTACTAACTACATGTGGTTATCAGGCCTTTGCAATATTGGTAGTTAAAAAGATAGTCTGCACATTTGATTTTATAAACATAGTAAAACAGAAAGATAAAATACGTTAATAATATTTACAATATTGATTACATATTGAAATAATACTATTTTGAATATATTAGATTAAATGTAATATATTGTTAAAACTAGGTTTATCTCTGTCTTTTCTACCCTTTAAATGCAGCTGCCAGAAATTTAAAATTAAATATGCATCTCACATTTTGTCTTTATTAGACAGTGCTAATCTCCAAGCATTTGGGCATTAGGGAACATCAATGAATATTAAGTTGGAACTTAATTTAGCTTATGGAGGATGGTCACAATTAGCTGTTTTCAGACTCTTAATATGTGTATTTTTAGGATTGAATCAAAAGTTTATTTAGAGAAGGAAATGCTTTAAAGTTATTGCTGCTATAGAATCCTTAAAAAAATAAATTACCAATAAAAAAGGTACATTTTATTTTTCTTTCATCTCTGTTTCTCTTCAGTAGCTTTTCTGATTTTTAATAAAGTCTTGCTTCTCCATATGTATATAATTTCAAACATCTTTTTCTTTATCCCATTTTATCCTCAGAATAACTCTGTGTGATAGGAAGTAAATTATCTTCACTTTATCTTTACCTCTTTCTTTTACTAATCTGTCTATATGCAGGGAGCAGAGCATCTTACAGCAACATTTCTTCATTGAATAGCTTATAATTTAGACATTCATTCAATGATCAGTCAAGAGATCTGTCTTATTTTTGCATAATTGATATAATTTTGAAAGATTGTCCTCAATATTGTTCTTTTAGAGCCCAACATACTACTTATTCATCCACAGGAATTCACTGTGCCAGGCAATGCAATCATTGAACTTTGGATAGTACATCTGTGCCTATTAGAGATAATGCCATTGAAAAGCTTCTCCTTAGAAACACTGAAGACAAGAATGCACCCCAAAGTACGCTGGGGAAAAAGATGGTATTATGAAGTCCAAAATTTCTAACTTTCTTAAATAATGCCCCACATCTTCAAAAGGCTTGGCTACAGCTCTGAATTGAGGTCTTCTTCAATGAAACAATCTAGAAGTTCTAGCTGTGTACTAAAGTCACCACTGAACCGACTGAGCTGTGCTCCTAATTGCCTGCTGGTGGAAGCTATCAGTGGTGTGAGCAAATACGTTCCTGTGCTAGATGACCTTATGTGAATAGTGCATTTTTAACTTCATAGACATGTCACCAAAGCATAAGTACTTTGAAAACCTATGTATCAGTTTTCTAATGCTGCTGTTATAAATCACCACCGACTCATTGGCAGAAAACAATACAAATGTATTCTCTTGAATTTCTATGAGTTAGAAGTCTGACATGGGCCTCAGTGGGCTAAAATCGAAGTGTCAGTACCTACTGCATTGTGTTCTGGAGACTCTGAGGGACAATCTGTTTTCTTGCTTTTTCTGGTTTCTAGAAACCATTTGCACTCGTTAGCTCACGGCCACCTTCCATCATCGTCAAAACTAGTGCCTTTGCTTTTGTCGACTCTTCCTCTGATTGCAGATGGGAAAGGATTCCTACTTTTAAGGTGTGTGTGTGTGTGTGTGTGTGTGTGTGTGTGTGTGTGTGTGTGTGAGAGAGAGCGAGAGAGAGAGAGAGACAGAGAGAGAGAGATATTAGATCAGACTCGAGATAATTTCCACATCTCAAGGAACTTTGCTTATTTTTACAAAACCTTTTTTCTTTTTCTGTATTGGATAATATATTAATATCAACAAGATCTGGTGATTAGAATGGGGACATCTTTTTAAAGGGGATTGCATTACTCTGCCTACAGCTTCCTCTACTGCTCTGAGTATTTTGGTAGGAACTATATCTCTCACCAGCAGTGATCCTTTTTCCTTTCATTTTATATAGATATTCTGTCAAAAAATGTCCCAGCCCATAGGACAATAAAATACCTGTTAAAAAGCCATTTGTCTCATAATGACACCCTTAAATCATCTAAATATCCATTGAAACCAAGATTGAGTTTGATATAATTAACATAGATATATAAGGAAAGTTGGTTAAAAGTAAAATTGTGTGGGTTTTTTTGTTTGTTTGTTTTGTTTTGTTTTTTGTTTGTTTTTGAGATGGAGTCTTCTCTGTTGCCCAGGCTGGAGTGCAGTGGTGCGATTTTGGTTCACTGCAACCTCCACCTCCTAAGTTCAAGCAATTCTGCCTCAGCCTCCCGACTAGCTGGGACAACAAGCACGTGCCACCATGCCTGGCTAATTTTTTTTGTTTTTATTAGAGATGGGATTTCATCGTGTTACCCAGGATGGTCTCCATCTCTTGACCTTGTTATCCACCTGCCTCGGCCTCCCAAAGTGCTGGGATTACAGGCGTGAGCCACCACACACTGCTTTAACACATATTTCATACATATGATATTTAATTGTCAAAAGCAATTTTCTGAAATTCCAGAAGATTAATCTTATTGAAGTTTCAAAATAACGGGATTAGGACATTCTTTACATTTCCTATTGGATTGGCCATTTTTTAGGGCAGAGATTAAAACTTATTCACTGTATGAGTTAGGGTAATCCAGAGAACCAATAACTCTATCAATTTATCATCTATCTAATCACCTATCTACAAATATATTTTAAGAATTGACTCTAGCAATGTGGGGGCTAGTAAATTTGAAATGTGTAGCCAGGAACCTGGAAATTCAGGTAAAGGTTGGTGTTGCCATCTTAAATCTGAAATAGTCTGGAAATGAGTCAAGAGGCTGGAAACTCAGGCGAGGTTTCTATGTTGTAGTCTGGAGAAGAAATTACTTCTTCTTTGAGATTCTTCCATCTTGTCATTTCATGCATTCAATAAATTGAATGAGGCCCACTCTCCTTTTGGAGGGTAATCTTGTTTTCCTTTAATTCCTCTGATTGGAAATTTTAAAAACACACACAAATATCTTCACAGCAATATCTAGACGGATGTAAGACCAAACCACTCAGCATCAAAGCCTAGTGAAGTTGACAGATAAAAGTAACCATCACATTTTTAGAAAGCGTTATGGAATTAAAGTTTCCTCTGAAGAACTCATTATTTTTGTGAAAGCCTTTTAAAATCAAATACTATCTTACAAGCTATTGATTCAATAATCTTCTATTGAGGGCTGACTGCACTGTGTGTGTATATGCACTAAATGTATCTCTTAAGTTTTTACTGCATGCTAGTTGGTGCATTTGGTTATATAAATATGAATGACACACTGTCCCTGACTTGAAGACAATTGTTGTTAATTATAAAGGTAAATGCATATAAAAAAATCACGGTGCAACATTCTTGGTGTTAAGAGGACTGGGAATGCGGTGTCAGGGCTTCAGCATGAATGGAGTGCAACTGACACATCCCTGGGGAGTCATATTTGAAGGAACTGAAGAAACTGCGAATGAACAAAATAGGAAGTGGCGACATAGGCAGCTCATAGATCAAAAAGCATCACATTCTATTGCCAGTTTATATAACTGAATATTTTGGTATATTGTGAAAGCAGGACGGGATGTTAGGACCATAAGTGGAGTCGTATTGTGAAGAGCCTTGGATGTCAGACCACATTTTTGTCTTACAGGAATGGGAGGACATTAAAGTAGTAGCTGTTAACCAGTGAAAGACCCAGATTTGCCTTCGCAGTTCTTGAAAAGACCATTTCCTTTGCAGAAAGAGACTCAGTTCTTGCTCTTTCTCTGTCTTTGTGCTGCTATAACAAAATATCTGAGACTGGGCAACAGATAATGTAAATATGTAAATAAGTAGATACAGAAATGTTTTAAACTTCTTTCTTGCAGTTCTGAAGGCTGGAAAGTCTAAGAACCAGTCACTAGCTGGTCTGGTGTCTGGTAAGGGCTGCTCTCAGCTTTCCAGGATAGTACCTTGCTGTTGTGCCCTCTGAAAAGGACAAACACAGTGTCCTCACAAGGCAAAGGCGGAAGGGCAAAAAAAAAAAACCCCAAAAACCCTAGAACAACCCCCACCAAAAAAAAAGCCGAATGCTGTTTGAAGCCTCTTTTATATAGGCCTTAATCCTATTCATGAGAGTTTCACCCTCATTGACTTAAAAACGTCCCAAAAGCCCCATGTCTTAATACCATCACAGTGGGAATTAAGTTTCAATACTTAAATTTTGGAGAACACATTCAGACCATAGCACTCCCCACACACGGTGTGTGAAAAAGAGAACATGGACGTTTGCATTCAGCAATTCCAAATATTAAGGGTTGAGTCTAATTTTTAATTACTACTGTAAGTTTTTAATAATTTACAAAGACACTTCTGATTTATAGTACTGCTAAGAACGACAACATTTAGGACTGTAAATCACGAGAGAAGAATAACTCCTTTTCTTTGTCTAGTCTCATGCTAATTCTAATGGATCCAGGGCACAAAATATAGAAATGAAATAATTTCCTTATTAAATATGTCTCCATAAAATGTTAAATGCATATTAAAGATGAAAGTTTTCTTCTTTTAATTGTGGCTGGTTTCATAAGGTTCAGCTTTACTGAAATGTTCTACTTTGGCTGCAGGCACATTAATGTATGAGTATATTAATTTCTATGCTTCATAACAAATTATCATACACTTAGTGCCTTTAAACAACACACATTTGGTATTTCAGTTTCTGTATGTCAGAAACCCAACGATAGCTTAATTGGATCTCACCAGGCTGCAATCCAGGCGTTGGTCATGGCTTCAGTCTTATCAGAGGCTCTGCTGGGATCAGAGTCACCTTCAGGCTCTCTCTGTTTGTTGTCAGGATCAATTTTCCTGGATCTGTAGGACTGGGATTCCCGTTTCCTTGACGGCCACAGCCTTCAGGCCTCTCTTGGCTCCTGTAAGTGCCTGAAGTTTTAAATTTTTTTTTATTTGCCACACGAGCCACTTTATAGGTCTTCTCACAAATAGAAGCTTACTTTTAAATCCAGCAAAGGTGAATTTTCCCGTTCAGTCTGCTAGAATGAAGTCTTAACATCATGTGACCACGGGAACCATGGCACAGGCGTTCCATTAACGTTACCATATTATGTAACCACAGGCATGACATGCCATTACTGTTGCCATGTTTGCCGTACACTAATGGTTAGAAACAAGTCACAGTTGCCACCTCCAGCCAAGGGGCAGGGGTTGTGGGGAGAGCACACAGAGGTGTGATATACCATGAGGTGGGAATTACTTGGGATCCTGGGGAAGTCTGCCACAGTGAAACATAAAAACAGGTCATGTTGGTTATGTTGAATATTTTGGAATCTCCATTCTTGAAGTATTCTGGATCAATATCTAACATTTTTTTCTAGAATGCATTAATGGAGAAATATTTTTAAAAATGTCCCAAACAATACATTCATCAAACTGCTAGAAAAAAAAGATGATTATACATTTTATTAAAAAGAAACTTAAACTTAACAAGGATTAGTAATCAAGGCCGATCAACACAGATAACGCCTATCAACACAGATAACTCTTTTCCTTTCATAGTCATATTTAAGTTATTTTATTTCGAGCTAGATATTTTCCTTTATATATGTACAGCTTGGTTGCTTCACTTGATTTTACATATATATGTATTCATGTATATGTGCATGTATGCATATTTTTACATACATATTTTCCAATACCTGAAAGCACTGAAATGGGAACTTTATCATTATGGTGAATAGATATCTCTATGTTGAAATTTTGACGATCACAAATTTGCATTAAGCATATGCAAGTCCAAAACAAGCTCTATAATGATCCTAAACATTGCTTTTTTGCTACATTAAGTTTAATGGCTCAATCTCAAGCTCTCTGTAGGAGGGCAAGTATTTCCACCTCTGCAAGGCTTTACAGAAAAGAAAAATCTGGTAGAATGGCCACACTCATATGCATACCTGGCAGCAAAGGGTACATGTGCTATATTCCCTATAACATAATGTGTCACTTCACAGTGAGAAAATGTCCACAGAAGAAGACCAACACCCTATCAGGCTTCAAGACAGACAATAGTTATGACTAGAATGAGATGATCCTGAAGCTTATTGGTAGAACTTATGCATCAGTAGAAATGCTGTCTTGTTAAAGTTAACTATTAGATCTACAAAACTGTAACCAACAAGCAAAAGCTGTTCATGTTCTATAGAAATGCATCTTTTATGCTATATTTACAATTATTATGCTGTGAGTCAGGATTTCCATCTCACATCCATCACCCAATTGTGTAACTCCTGATTTGGGACAAAATTACAATATTTATATGAAACATGAAAATGTGGATCATTTCTCTGTTATGATATTTATCCAATGGCTCTGTTTTTGTTCCACTTAGAGAAGCCCATTTAATTAAAACAAAACAAAACAAAACAAAAACCAAAAAAGTATGTGCTGATTTTTGCACTATTTTGTCAGGAAGTTATTTGTTGTTATGGCTTCGTAATTTTGCTGTTATGCATGTACTCTCTCAGTACCTGGCTACACAAAATTAATGCTCCTAACTTACCCAGATCACTGTGTCTTGGTAAGCTTCTCCCACACTGTTTTTCTTACTCTTCTGTGCCCAATTTCATATATGAACTAAAAAAAATCTACTATGCTTAATGTCTTTAAAGTGGAGTATGTACCTGAATCAAACAGAATATTTGCAAAACTTGTCACTCATATTTTGAGTTTCTACTTTAGTGTCTTAGTGCTTTCTTGACATGGGAGAATTTATGTCCTCCATTCACAAGTATGCAGTAACTAAGAGGTATCATGTGTGTTTCCTGATTAGGGACTAATTTTGAAATATTATCCTACAATAGGTTAGAGCACATATACCTCCTGATAATATATTGAATATGATGTATTTAAATAATTGATTAACTAAATACTAAAGCAAATTACTGCACATATCATTTATTATCCAATGTGTAGAAAGTGCCTGGCTCAGTGTTTGGAAAGTGTCTGACTTTTCATCATATATAGTGTGGTTTCATGTTATTGTATATAAGACCTGACATGAACTCTGTTTACAAGAATCTGCCAGTGCCATAAAGACCATAATAAATAATATTAGCAATTGGTTTCTTTATGCTGTCATTATTAGTGTATATAGCATTAGTGGAGGATTACCTTTATTACCCATAGTGCTTAGAGTATGAATCACACATGCACCTTGAAAGAAAAGAGGTGCAATGTAATAAGAAACCAGATATTGAAAATGCAACTTTTGTTATGTCACTCTGGGTATGTTAACCTTTGTTCCCGCCCTCTATATGCATCTGTAGCAAAATCTGCCTATTCTTGCTTCATCCCACCACTCCATAGCTATTGCTCCATCTGCCTTAGTGATTAAACATTATACGACATGAACTGACATGAACCAGACTTCCCCTCCATGATCACACCAAAACATTCAATTCACAGGTACTTACAGTCTACAGAATGGACCTAGAAAGGTGATAATACCTGAGCACCTCTTGTTTCATAAAAATTTGAACTCAGGCTATGTAACCACTTTGTTTTTAGTAGTGTAGACATTTCTGGAAGGCCATCAGTTGTGTTAGAATAGGGAAGCTACTATCAATCATGTTTCCCTGAAGTTGGAAGAGCACATGACTCCCTTTTAGTGTCTGAGTTACATTACATATGTTGAGGACCGTTATAAGTAAGTTGGAGTTAGTTGACCTTGGATTCTGCTAAGCAAGAGAATCTTAGCAGGTATAGTTATTTGAGTAAACAGGGATGGGAATAATTTGTAATAACGTAGAATATGGGTTTCCTTTGCATAAAGGTAAAATGCTGAAATATTTCATGCCTGATGATCATTACACTGTGTGTGATTTATACCAGGAATAAGCTGAGCCTCTTCCCACCATGTCATTTCATATCAGCCATAAACGAGAAAACAAATGAGAAAGTTATTATTTGCCATGTGATTAAGTAGTCCATCAAATCCATTCTCTCTAACAAGCAATTGATTTCTTTAGAATGGGAGCCAGAATTTATAAGGGTGGGGTGATATACTTTGGAGTGTGGGGTATGCAATCAAAATTTTTGTGGTGTGTTGCATTTTTCAATGGTGATCACAACAGTATCTCCATTCCATAAGTTCTTTCTACAATGCAACCTATCATAGGGTCTTTGCCCTCTCCCTTTAAAACTCAATGGCTTTTTGTGACTGCTTCAACATATTACATAAAAATGCCATCATCATCCACTGTGATCTTTTGAGATGCTTGCTGTAGAAAAAGAGCCAGCATGCTGTGAGAATGTTCAAACAGGCAAAACACAGAGACTCCATGGAAAGGATGTATGCATGAATTTTGACTGACAGTATAGCTGAGATCCCAACTGATAGCTAGTACCAAATCACCACCTATGTGAGTTAACCATTTTGGTAGTATGTTCTCCAATTCTGAGATCAATTGCTTTAAACAGACCTCTTGAATCAAAGGCAAGCTCCCTACTAAACCCATCATAAGCCCTACCCAAGGAGTAGATACAGAAACAAAATAATTGTTGTTCTTTCAGGTCAGTAAGTTTTCTGATTTTTTTAACACGTAGCAATGAATCATACAATCAGCAACTAATATATTGTGCTGTCTGTGATCTTTAAAAACAATATTTTATGAATGGGATTTACTAGAATAATACCCTTGAAATGAGTCTTTATACGTGACCGGTTGTCCAATGGTGGAAGAAGACATTCAAGGGGGAAAAAGAAATAGATTATGAAACATTTATTTTTGGAGGTCATAATTATTTAAGAATAGCTAAAGCTGGAAGTCCTAAATAGGACACAGTAAAATATTACATTAGCGGTAGAAGCAGAAACCTTATGATGGAGGTATCTATCTGTTATCTATCATCTATCTATCTATCTATCTATCTATCTATCTATCTATCTATCTATC
>NC_045452.1:57348185-57368790 GCF_002776525.5 Piliocolobus tephrosceles | reverse complement strand
ATCTATCTATCTATCTATCTATCTATCTATCTATCTATCTATCTATCTCCCTTTCTACTAAGTTTAGATTTGATTTTGAAGGTAATACAAAGTCATAAAGGACTTTCTGCAGAGCATGAGATAGTTGGATTTGCCTTTTAGGAATATTTGGAGAGAGAATGTTGAAATCTCATCACCAGGTGTATATGTCATATATACTCTAACTGAACCTGAACCCTAACCCTATCCCTAACCCAGTTAATAGATGCCTGGTAGAGATCTGACACAAATATATTAAGAACTTATAGTCAATTGAATCTATTAATTAGATGTGAAGAGTGAAGGTAATAGAGTCATTCAAATGAATGACTTGCCAGGTAATGGAGCAAACGGCCAGATTGGGAGGGGTTGCCTGAGCAATAATAAATTCAGCTTTGCCCACATTACACTCAGTCACATTCTACTTCTTACTTAATTTCTCAGACCAAAACCTTGGGCACATCGTTGCTTTTTCTTTCTCAGTTACAACACTCTGAAGAATATCAAGCATGATTACATTCCAAGTCGAGGATACATCTTGTCGCCTTCACCAATGCATCTTAGTCTTCAAACTGTCATCAATTGCAAACTGATAAAGCGTGTGTGTGTTAATGTTCTACCCTTTACCATGAAATCAATATTGTTGGAGCTTGTTGAATGAGAAGAGTACTAATGGAAGATGATGTCAGAAAGACAAGATTGAGCATGAGTTGGCTTTGCAGGCTATAGTAAATCATTTGAAATTTATTTTATATTTCAAAAGAAGTTATTGAAGTCCTTTCACTAGCCAAGCAAGGCATCTGATGATGTTTTTCAACAAACGCTGCTGGAGAAACTGAATATAGGATGGCAAGGATAAAAATAGCTAGAAAACTCTTTCTGTAATGTAAACATGAGACTGGTAATTCTTTTTCCTTTGCCAAATCAAACTTATTCCAATCAGGGCACTATCCTTGTTTATGTATTTACCTAGACGGTCTTTTCCTGAGAGTTTCACGTCTTGTCAATAAGATGTAGGACATATCAAGATCAAAGAGTTCTTTCAGCATATCCTTCCAAAAGTAGTTTTTCCTCTTGTCATACATTGACTGGTATTTTTCCTTTGAATTTTCAAAGCACAGAGCACTCTAAGGAGTTAAATTATTTACTTAATTGTTTCTATTCTGTATTTTCCCATCAGAATGTAAGGCATCTGAGGATAGAAAATATATTTTTCTTATTGACATCATTTTCCTAGTGTTCAGCGTAGTACTTACAGTGAAATTTGTATTCAACACATGTTTGTAAATTAGCAAACGAAAATAAAACAAGACATAATTTAAAATTTGGGAGATATTTGCTTGGAGGAAAAAATTGAAGGAGATTTTCTAAAATGAAGATACCGCTTTAGACTTGATGAGGGGGAAATTTTTGACATCCATCGTCAATTTATGGATTGACAGTAAATTAAATTATCTTTTAAAACATAGCAGAAAGTAAATCATAATCTTTAATAAAGAAGAGAAATTGAAGAAAACATGTCTCCATTGAGTGTTAGGCACCCCATTATGTACTTAATATATTTAAACTCATGCCAGCCTCCAAGAGCCATGACTTTAAAAAAAATTCAATTATTTAATAAAATATTTATGTTTTAAGCATGAAGAGTTATATTTGTTAAAATTCATGTACTTACAGAACAATGAAATAATCACATGTAAAACACACAGCATTTGGTGTACTCAATTTTGACAAATATTTATCTTTTTCAGCATTGAAAATAGGAACATTATTTGCATTTGGAAAAATATTTCTTGGATCTATTGGTCACTAAACAATGAAGTAATGTGTCATGGTTGTTTTATGTTTACCTGTCTTGCAAAAAGCTAGATTTGACTAACAATAAAAATGTCTACTGCTAAAATGCCTGCAGAAACACTTTTCACATTAAACTATAACCAGATACTCACGTTCGCATCGCCAGGCCATCAATAAAACAATTCCAGGTTTATAGCACAGAGGTACCTTGTACCCAGTATTGTTATTGTGATATATTGTGTTGCCTTGTGCTGTATCATATTGTAATTCAGACATTAGAGTGTGTGACTACCACTCTTTATGTAGAAAATATAGTGTTCTCATTTTTTCCAAAAATTGTCATATGCATATTTCAAACTACAAAATATATCTATTTTCACGGTAGTATCAATTATTCATTGAGCTCCTTCATAATATACTAGTAAACATATTTTAAATTAAATGGTGAAAATAATGAGTAAATAAATAAAATAAAGAAAGAGCTGCAAGTTACTGAGATTCTGGGACATGGGAATATGTTATCTCAGTAAAGCATGACCTGTGCAATATTACTCCAGTTCCTTTCTATTTATGTTCCTCAGACTTGATTTTTTTAAGCTTTAAAATAATTGGATTAAAGTTTTGTCAAACTTTAGAAAATACTTCTTATAGACAAATTTTGGGGCAAAAAAGGGAACAATAAGAAGCTGTGGGAAGTAAAAGTGATATTTTGGGAGTCAAAATTATCATTTCTCTATGCTAGGATTGAAGATGTATACACATTATCATCAGCATTCACACACACACTCACTCTCACACACACATGCAATTTGTGCCTTAAAATACTATGCAAAATAAAATTGGTGCCTAGGAAAAGATACAGAGTTCAAACATAATTCTCCCATAAATACATCCCCATTACTATTTTAAATATGAACTCTCAGGAGGGTTATAGTGTTAGGGAAAAAATGTCAAATCGGCAAGTGAGCTGTTGAACTTTTAACTCATTACTAAATAAAACCAGTTTGATTTTTATTTGTTTCACACTTTATTCATCCATAATTTCCTTTGAACTAGGGGTTGTAGAGCTAAATAAAATTGAGAAAATCCAAATTATTTGTGGAATTCAACACTAACATAAAAACTGAAAAAAGACAATGTAGGATATATCTGAAAGATAAAATGATAAAATCTAATAATATTGTGTCATCTTTTAGCATAAATTAATAATCTTGAGTAAAGTTGCTAATATGTATTTCAAATGACACATTAAGATTTAACAAATAATTAAAATTTTTAGGAAGGGTTATAGGAAATTTAAATCTATTATTTCTAATTCACTGATATGTTTAATTTAAAAGTGTTTACTCTCTCTACTAATACTTCCATTTTAAGAAGGAGATGGACACTCATAGAAGTAAAACAATATGCCCAGTGTTACACCGTTAATTAATTATTGGAAATGTTTGAAAGCAGCTCATAAATGCCTCATAGTCTATTCTATTTACATTACACTACTATCAAATTTCAGGAAAATCTCAAAAACTTGTGTTAAAGTATTTAATTCAGTTAAATGGATACTTTTGTTTTCTCCAAAGTTCCCTCAACTTTAGAGAGACCAAAGTAATTACATAAGTGAAATGTCTACAAGAGTAAAGAATAAATAATAGAAAATGCTTCAGGAAAGGGATATTTTACTAGAGTATTTACCATGTCTTTAATTTGTGATTATCGAACATGAAAATACATGGGAAAAACCTTGAGACCTTTCATAAGAGAGCAAATATAAAAGTAATGGAAAATACAATATGTAAAGAAAGAGTAGAATTGATAATATCTTGCCTGAAAGGCCTAGACAGATTTAACAACTATCCCAAAATATGTAAAAGGTTATGCTTATTAGAATGGTTCCAGGCATTTTACAGGGGAAGCAACAGAATAAAACAGTTGTATGGTCTTAAAGAATGAGAAAAAACATCCCCTGCCTCTACCCTGTAACTGTATCATTAGATTTGAATTTTTTTATTGTTTCTAGCATTCTTCATAGAACAGTAACAATATTGGAAAGGATACATGGAAAAGAATAGTACTATAGATAGGAACACATATATTATGGTCATAATTTTGTAACTACCTGTGTGACTTTGTATAAGACATTTTATTGGTCTGAATTTTACATGCCTCATTTGAAAAGGGATAAAGCTAAACTGTAACAATTTCTTTTGATCTTTTTGAGTCATGGACATTTTGAAAATTTGATTAAAGCTATATCTCTTCTCTCTATAAAAATGACTTTCACTTTGCATTTTACTTTTAATTTCAGGAATACAATAACATCCTGTAGCTCATTCATGAATGTTTGCTGGAAGTTCCTGCTAGCTAAATAATTTTAGATTCAGAGTCTACGATTGCATACAATTCTAAAATTTCCTGGTCTGCTGTAGTATCACTATTTGGATGTTTAGATATATTTTTGCTAGTATCTCTTTTTCCTAGTAATAATACAAGCAAAACTTCCATCTTAAATAATTAAGCATTGATCAATTTTCTAATAATTTCACTGGAATAAGAGTGAAGAAACTCAGTCTACTTTTACATTGACTCCTTAAGTGTCTGGCACAGACTTTAACATTAAACAACAAACAGTAATATATTTGAAAAAATCTGTTGCTGAAACATTCATGATAGTTTATCTTGATTAAAAGACTCACTGTATTTTTAAGAATTACATGTAATTTTAATCTGTATCTTTCTCTATTAATTTTTCCATATCCGTTTTAAAATGAGAGCACTGAATAAAATGTCTCCTATCAACTGTAAGTTTTATGATATATTAAACTTAAAATTTCAAAATCCTTCTCATGTACACATTTAATCAATGTAGTTCTGGATCTTATTTATTCAGTTTAACCCCTCATTTAAAAAAGTTCACTCTCCTATTTTCAATGACATTATGTTATTACATACTTATTACATAATCAGTTTATTTTATTCCTTTAGAGCTACTCATCCTCCTTTTGTTTCCTAATCTGAGACATTCCCAGGGCTCTGTTTTTGAGTATTGTTTCTTTTGTCGTTTTTCTTTCCTTTAGCGACTTTATTCATTCTCGTTTTTGTTCCAATATTCTACATTTATTTTGTCAGCCTTGTTTTTGCACTTTAGTTCTAGAACTAAGAACTCAGTAAACTGCCAAAATAAATAATCAAATATCTCTGTGTCTTAAACACAACAAATGTATATGTTTTGCTCTTCCTAAATCCAATGTAGATTTCCTAAACATGCAATTCCCTTGGACGGTTCTTTTTAAAGAACTGAGATACAGGATATAGGTATTCCATCAAGTGGTTCCAATATCCTCCAAAAATATGGAGTTCTCCAGACTCATTTCCATCTTCCCAGCCTTCAACAGGAAAGAGAGAAAAAGAAAAATCAGGAAGAGAGGTGCCTCATCTCTGCCCACATTTTATCAGCCAAAACTTGATCCCATGGTCTCACCTTTCTAAAAGATGGTGGTTGTAGGCAAGAAAAGAATAGCTTTGTGTTTAAGATTGAAGAAATGACTTGGTGAGCACTTTGGAGACTCTGCATCGCACTGCTTCATCATCATTTAATTAAACTATTTCCTTCCCATATTGGTTGACTCTGAATTAGTGCACCTGTCTTATTATTTTAATATCTTCTCAGCAACTGGCCTTCTCCACCCATTCTGCATTATGGCCAAACACTTCCTTCGGCTTCTTTCTGTTTGTTTCATACACACTAGTCTCCCTGGATAATTTCAAACTGGAAATATAGAGCAGGGCCTTGACTGAAAGATCTGTACCTCAATGGCTGAAGTCCTCTGTAATACTGAGCACATGTATATGCTCTTCCATTGCACTTTCATCTTCTTCAGTTTCAATCAGCCTTCTAGGCCTTGGTGAAGGACTATTTGATACCTTTGCCTAAATATTAGAAGGGAAATGTGCCTTGATAAAAAGAAGTATCAAAATGAAGAACAACATTGTATTATGGTAATTAAGGCTAATCATAATCACTGGATTCTTTAAAGTACAGAAGTACCTTCTTACAAGATATTCAAAGGTAACTAATAAATAGAGATAACTCTGTTCTTCAGTTCTGCATTTTAGCAGCAACCATTCTGAACAAGATGGTTTAATGTTCTCTTCATCTTGACTACACCTTGGACAGACTTCTTTCTGATTCTAGGCCCCTGAACTCTCACTTCTTAAAGCATGTAGTTTTGACAACACATAATTGCAAATTCTTTCTCTGCTTCTTTGAGATGTCAAGCTGTTTCAAAAGTATCTTGGTGTTTTTATACCCTAGGACTGTCTTTTTCAAGGACCTGGGAGCCATCCCTTTGAAATGTAATCATTAAGAGAGATAGAGCCCCCATCTCCCAGTCTCTACATGAGCACAGAAGCCTAAATCTAAGTTGTAAAATTTCCTTCAGTCATAAAAAGAGAGTTTACATTTTTCAAATAACAAGCCATTATTCTAAGTGAATCAACGCAGGAACAGAAAGCCAAATACAGCATATTCTTACATATTATTGGGAGCTAAACACCAAAAACATGTGGATATAAAGGTGGAACCTTGCAGACAACTAGAGGGAGGAAGGAGGAAGAGAGGTATGGGCTGAAAAATTACCTGTGGGGTACTATGCTCACCTGCTGGGTGATGATGGGATCATCAATACTAAAACCAGCATCACACAATATATCCATCTAGCAAACCAGAATACGTACCTGCTGAATCTAAAATAAAAGTTGAAATTACATTTCCTTTGAATGAGGCTCATTTGAAAACACACACGGCTTATAATCCACCACCCCAGCTCTTCAAAACTCTCCAGCCTTTTGCTGCAGCAGAGTTCAGTCCATACTGCCTTTTGTTTTATCTTCCCTGTTGCAATAGTCTTGAATAAACTCTTCCTTAGCGTTTTTACTTTGTCAGGTTTAATTTTTCCTTGAGACTACCTGGGGACTGTCTTAATTCTTGATCCTTCAGACTTCCTCAGTTCAGTTCAGACTGCCTTTGTTTTCTTTCCTATTCCAATAGTCTTGAATTAAATCTTCCTTATCTTTCTAACTATGTCTATTTTAATTTCCCTTGACACTACCCGGGGACTTTCCTAATTCTTTGCCCTTCAGACTTCCTGATTATATATTCTGCTCCTGCCTCTGCAGAAGTGGTCTTTTCTTATTCTTTTTACCTTTTCAGAAACAGATTGGTTATTGAGCAATGATATGAACTTAAGTTCTCCCACCTTGTTTGTCTCCTCTCCCTTGGCCCTTGCCATTGTAAGACTCTGACCAATGACTTCATTAACTTTAACTTCATATATTTTCTATTTTGGACTAGGTGTCCTTCCTGGCCTGCTGCTTCCACGGGTGATGGATTAGGTGTGTAGGTTCATCTTCCTTATTGTAAGATCCTTACTTTCCTTTTCCACATGTGTAGACACACTTGTTGTAAATATTCTTCTACTTATCACATTTTTCTTACCTGTTTTGTCCTATTTTCTTTATATTCCTGAGACTTTACTTAATATTTTCCTGAACTAGAAATGGAAAGGTGCACATCAACTATCAGAGATGCTGGAACATAAAAAGTAATGAAGTGAAGCTATTTGTGAGCTATCACTTCACCGAGTTGGATTCTTCTCTTACTCCCACTGAGTATTTCAGTGAATTTCTGAACTGAAGAATGAACTAATTCATAATTCATATGAACTAATAAATAAACTCATTCATAATTCATAACTTACTAAACTAATTCATAATTCCTATGATACGTTGCAACAAGAAGAACTCCCTTCATCTTTTAACTTTTTGTGTTACTGTATTTACTACAGGTTTTCCATCTCCAGACATGTTTACTTTTCAAGTTGCAATTTCTGAATGCAGGCAGAATAAGACGTGTTTATGAGGGGAAAAAAGAGGGAGAGAGATATCAACATGGACTACACAAAGTATTATATTCGCCCTACAAAGTAAGTATCTCTGTTGTGGAAGAATAAGTACACAGTTTTAAGGTAGACTTTGGGTCTTTAAGACACGTACTAAAATTTATGTGTGTGTGTGTGTGTGTGTGTTTTTTAATTCAGTCCTGCTGATGGCCAGCTTTTCTCAGAAAGCATAGTGATGGTAATGTATCAATCCAGATTCATTGATCAAAGTGAACTATTTCATGATTATTTTTTGTTATGAAAAAGTTGAATTATTCTGCCCAGAGAGAGAATATTATAACAATCTTCCAAATATACATTATTCAAATGATAAACATTATTCTAAACTTGTTTGATATCTTTTTAATATCTTCTTTGTTTCCTCACATATTTTTTTCTTTTGGTGATAAACTACTTCAAAAATATCTCAGACATTATGGCCTTCCACATTTTCATATGCAAATGCCATCTTCATGCATAGCTAAAAATGTATAATAATTCCTTAATATCCAATCTATACAGTAAACTTTTGATAGAATTTAAGTTTTTTCAGAGGTTGGTGCAAGGTGATTTAAATTGAGATGTTTAGAGTTCTAATGAGGGCAATGTCTGGTTTGTTTGACAGTCAGGGTGAATAATTTTTTAACAACCTCCTTGTCTATAGGACAAAATTATTTTCTGGGATATTAATAAGATGAAGTAACTGTGAATTATGGCAAAAAAATTGTAGGGTAAGAATTTTGTGTTACTGAATTTCATATATGTGGAATCATGATAGAAAAATTAAAAAAAAAAAATCCAAAAGGAAAATAATGGATAGTTTTAATTGCAATATTTTTTTAAAAAAAGGAAAAATACATGACATACAGATTTGTTATATTTATAAATATTACCATTTTTCTGTTGAGTCTTAACTTATACAAATTTATCAATGACTTTATCAAAGTTGATCTTCTTCTTGTCCTATAGCTATTATAACCAGATTTATCCTTCTTCTTTCTCTCCGTGTTGGTCAGAGAACACTTATTATTAATTTCAGTTTTGACAATGTTCTACTACATGAACAAACAAGAAACACAAATTATTAAGAAAAGTCTTCAATATAAAGATGAGTTTTGCAGAAGTTTATAAATATCCTATTTGAAAACATTTTACGTTGTTTAATGTCTTGCTCTTACAAACTTCCCCATAAAATATCTTCAACAGAAAATACACCATGAATTTTAATGATATTTACTAAAATATTGTTATTTTTTGTCTTTTATAAAAATTGTAGAAAGAGCTGAATCACAGCAAATATTGGTGTTAATTCATCAATTTATAATGAGTATCCATTTATTAAAGAGAACAATCTATGCAATAAGCCATCCCAGTTTTGAAAATCTTTGACGATATAAGATGAACACCTTTTACAGTTCTCTTGATCTTCTTCTTAGAAACTTGGGGGGGGGGGGGCGGAGCAAGATGGCCGAATAGGAACAGCTCCAGTCTCCAGCTCCCAGCACCAGCGACACAGAAGATGGGTGATTTCTGCATTTTCAACTGAGGTACTGGGTTCATCTCACTAGGGAGTGCGGGACAATCTGTGCTGGTCAGTTGCTGCAGCTCGACCAGCGAGAGCTGAAGCAGGGCGAGGCATCACCTCACCTGGGAAGCCCAATGGGGAAGGGAATCCCTTTTCCTAGCCAGGGGAACTGAGACTCACAACACCTGGAAAATTGGGTAACTCCCACCCCAATACTGTGCTTTACCAAGGGTATTAGCAAATGGCACACCGGGAGATTATATCTCACACCTGGCCGGGAGGGTCCCAGGCACATGGAGCCTCCCTCATTGCTAGCACAGCAGTCGGCCATCTAACAGCAAGGCAGCAGCGAGGCTGGGGAAGGGGCACCGGCCATTGCTGAGGCTTAAGTAGGTAAACAAAGTCGCTGGGAAGCTCTAACTGGGTGGAGCCCACAGCAGCTCAAGGAGGCCTGCCTGTCTCTGTAGACTCCACCTCTGGGGACAAGGCACAGCTAAAAAAAAAAAAAAAAAAAAAGCAGCAGAAACCTCTGCAGACAGAAATGAACCTGTCTGACAGCTTTGAAGAGAGCAGTGGATCTCTCAACACGGAGGATGAGATCTGAGAACAGGCAGACTGCCTGCTCAAGTGGGTCCCTGACCTCTGAGTAGCCTAACTGGGAGACATCCCCCACGACGGGCAGACCACACCCCACACCTCACACAGCAGGGTACACCCCTGAGATGAAGCTTCCAAAGCAAGAATCAGACAGGTACACTCGCTGTTCAGTAATATTCTATCTTCTGCAGCCTCTGCTGCTGATACCCAGGTAAACAGTTCTGGAGTGGACCTCAAGCAATCTCCAACAGACCTACAGCTGAGGGTACTGACTGTTAGAAAGAAAACTAACAAACAGGAAGGACACCCACACCAAAACCCCATCAGTATGTCACCATCATCAAAGACCAAAGGCAGATAAAATCACAAAGATGGGGAAAAAGCAGGGCAGAAAAGCTGGAAATTCAAAAAAATAAGAGCACATCTCCCTCTCCAAGGAATGCAGCTCATCTCCAGCAACGGATCAAAGTTGGACAGAGAATGACTTTGATGAGTTGAGAGAAGAAGGCTTCAGTCCATCAAACTTCTCAGAGCTAAAGGAGGAATTACGTACCCAGTGCAAATAAACTAAAAATCTTGAAAAAAGAACAGAAGAATGGATAGCTAGAATAATCAATGCAGAGAAGGCCATAAATGAACTGACCAAGATAAAAACCATGACACGAGAAATATCTGACAAATGCACAAGTTTCAGAAACCGACTCAATCAACTGGAAGAAAGAGTATAAGTGATTGAGGATCAAGTGAATGAAATGAAGTGAGAAGAGAAGTCTAAAGAAAAAAGAGGAAAAAGAAATGAACAAACCCTGCAAGAAGTATGGGATTATGTGAAAAGACCAATTCTACATCTGATTGGCGTGCCTGAAAGTGACGGGAAAAATGGAACCAAGTTGGAAAACACTCTTCAAGATATCATCCAAGAGAACTTCCCCAACGTAGTAGGGCAGGCCAACATTCAAATTCAGGAAATACAGAGAATGCCACAAAGATACTCCTCGAGAAGAGAAACTCCAAGACACATAATTGCCAGATTCACCAAAGTTGAAATGAAGGAAAAAATCTTAAGGGCAGCCAGAGAGAAAGGTTGAGTTACCCACAAAGGGAAGCCGATCAGACTAACAGCAAGTCTCTCGGCAGAAACTCTACAAGCCAGAAGGGAGTGGGGACCAATATTCAACATTCTTAAAGAAAAGAATTTTCAACCCAGAATTTCATATCCAGCCAAACTAAGTTTCATAAGTGAAGGAGAAATAAAATCCTTTACAGATAAGCAAATGCTTAGAGATTTTGTCACCACCAGGCCTGCCTTACAAGAGATCCTGAAGGAAGCACTAAACATGGAAAGGAATAACCGGTACTAGCCATTGCAAAAACATGCCAAAATGTAAAGAACATCGATGCTAGGAAGAAACTGCATCAACAAACGAGCAAAATAACCAGTTAATATCGTAATGACAGGATCAAGTTCGCACATAACAATATTAACCTTAAATGTAAATGGACTAAATGGTCCAATTAAAAGACACAGACGGGCAAACTGGATAAAGAGTCAAGACCCATCAGTTTGCTATATTCAGGAGACCCATCTCACATGCAGAGACACACATAAGCTCAAAATAAAGGGATAGAGGAAGATCTACCAAGCAAATGGAGAACAATAAAAGCAGAGGTTGCAATCCTAGTCTCTGATAAAACAGACTTTAAACTAACATAGATCAAGAGACAAAGAAGGCCATTGCATAACGGTAAAGGGATCAGTTCAACAGGAAGAGCTGGCTATCCTAAATATATATGCACCCAATACAGAAGCACCCAGATTCATAAAGCAAGTCCTTAGAGACTTACAAAGAGACTTAGACTCCTACACAATAATAATGGGAGACTTCAACACCCCACTGTCAACATTAGACAGATCAACGAGACAGGAAGCTAACAAGGATATCCAGGAATTGAACTCAACTCTGCACCAAGCAGACCTAATAGACATCTACAGAACTCTCCACCCCAAATCAACAGAATATACATTCTTCTCAGCATCACATCACACTTATTCCAAAATTGACCACATAATTGGAAGTAAAGCACTCCTCAGCAAATGTACAAAAACAGAAATTATAACAAACTGTCTCTCAGACCACAGTGCAATCAAACTAGAACTCAGTACTAAGAAACTCAATCAAAACCACTCAACTATTATGGAAACTGAACAACCTGCTCCTGAATGACTACTTGGTACATAATGAAATGAAGGCAGAAATAAAGATGCTCTTTGAAACCAACGAGAACAAAGATACAACATACCAGAATTTCTGGAACACATTTAAAGCAGTGTGTAGAAGGAAATTTATAGCACTAAATGCCCACAAGAGAAAGCTGGAAAGATCTAAAATGGACACTCTAACATCACAATTAACAGAACTAGAGAAGCAAGAGCAAACACATTCAAAAGCTAGCAGAAGGCAAGAAATAATTAAGATCAGAGCAGAACTGAAGGAGATAGAGACAGAAGAAACCCTCCAAAAAATCAATGAATCCAGGAGTTGGTTTTTTGAAAAGATAAAATTGATAGACCACTAGCAAGACTAATAAAGAAGAAAAGAGCGAAGAATCAAATAGATACAATAAAAAATGATAAAGGAGATATCACCACCAAACCCACAGAAATACGAACTACCATCAGAGAATACTATAAACACCTCTACGCAAATAAACTAGAAAACCTAGAAGAAATGGATAATTTCCTGGACACTTACACTCTCCCAAGACTAAACCAAGAAGAAGTTGAATCCCTGAATAGACAAATAGCAGGCTCTGAAATTGAAGCAATAATTAATAGCCTAACAACCAAAAAAAGTCCAGGACCAGATGGATTCACAGCTGAATTCTACCAGAGGTACAAGGAGGAGCTGGTACCATTTCTTCTGAAACTATTCCAATCAATAGAAAAAGAGGAAATCCTCCCTTACTCATTTTATGAGGCCAACATCATCCTGATACCAAAGCCTGGCAGAGATACAACAAAAAAAGAGAATTTTAGACCAATATCCCTGATGAACATCGATGCAAAAATCCTCAATAAAATACTGGCAAACAAAATCCAGCAGCACATCAAAAAGCTTATCCACCATGATCAAGTGGGCTTCATCCCTGGGATGCAAGGCTGGTTCAACATGTACAAATCAATAAATGTAATCCAGCATATAAACAGAACCAAACACAAAAACCACATGATCATCTCAATAGATGAAGAAAAGGCCTTCCACAAAATTCAACAGCCCTTCATGCTAAAAACGCTCAATAAATTCGGTATTGATGGAACATACCTCAAAATAATAAGAGCTATTTATGACAAACCTACAGCCAATATCATAATGAATGGGCAAAAGCTGGAAGCATTCCCTTTGAAAACTGGCACAAGACAGGGATGCCCTCTCTCACCACTCCTATTCAACATAGTGTTGGAAGTTCTGGCTAGGGCAATCAGGCAACAGAAAGAAATAAAGGGTATTCAGTTAGGAAAAGAAGAAGTCAAATTGTCTCTGTTTGCAGATGACATGATTGTATATTTAGAAAACCCCATGATCTCAGCCCAAAATCTCCTTAAGCTGATAAGCAACTTCAGCACAGTCTCAGGATACAAAATTAATGTGCAAAAATCACAAGCATTCTTATAAACCAGTAACAGACAGAGAGCCAAATCATGAATGAACTTCCATTCACAATTGCTTCAAAGAGAATAAAATACCTAGGAATCCAACTTACAAGGGATGTAACGGACCTCTTCAAGGAGAACTGCAAACCACTGCTCAGTGAAATAAAAGAGAACACAAGCAAATGGAAGAACATACCATGCTCATGGATAGGAAGAATCAATATTGTGAAAATGGCCATCTGCCCAAGGTAATTTATAGATTCAATGCCATCCCCATCAAGCTACCAATGACTTTCTTCACAGAATTGGAAAAAACTGCTTTAAAGTTCATATGGAACCAAAAAAGACCCTGCATTGCCAAGTCAATCCTAAGCCAAACTAACAAATCTGGAGGCATCACGCTACCTGACTTCAAACTGTACTACAAGCTATATTACAAGGTTACTACAGTAATCAAAACAGCATGGTACTGGTACCAAAACAGAGATATAGACCAATGGAACAACAGAACAGAGTCCTCAGAAATAATACCACACATCTACAGCCATCTGATCTTTGACAAACCTGAGAAAAACAAGAAGTGGGGAAAGGATTCGTTATTTAATAAATGGTGCTGGGAAAATTGGCTAGCCATAAGTAGAAAGCTGAAACTGGATCCTTTCCTTACTCCCTATACGAAAATTAATTCAAGATGGATTAGAGACTTAAATGTTAGACCTACAACCATAAAATCCCTAGAAGAAAACCTAGGTAATACCATTGAGGACATAAGCATGGGCAAGGACTTCATGTCTAAAACACCAAAAGCAATGGCAACAGAAGCCAAAATTGACAAAGGGATCTAATTAAACTAAAGAGCTTCTGCACAGCAAAAGAAAATACCATCAGAGTGAACAGGCAACCTACAGAATGGGAGAAAATTTTTGCAATCTACTCATCTGACAAAGGGCTATTATCCAGAACCTACAAAGAACTCAAACAAATTTACAAGAAAAAAACAAACAACCCCATCAAAAAGTGGGGAAAGGATATGAACAGACACTTCTCAAAAGAAGACATGCATACAGCCAACAGACACATGAAAAAATGCTCGTCATGACTGGCCATCAGAGAAATGCAAATCAAAACCACAATGAGATACCATCTCACACCAGTTAGAATGGCAATCATTAAAAAGTCAGGAAACGACAGGTGCTGGAGAGGATGTGGAGAAATAGGAACACTTTTACGCTGTTGGTGGGATTGTAAACTAGTTCAACCATTATGGAAAACAGTATGGCGATTCCTCAAGGATCTAGAACTAGAAGTACCATATGACCCAGCCATCCCATTATTGGGTATATACCCAAAGGATTATAAATCATGCTGCTATAAAGACACATGCACACGTATGTTCACTGCGGCACTGTGTTCACTGCGGCACGTATGTTCACTGTGGCACGTATGCGCACGTATGTTCACTGCGGCACAAGGTTTCACCATGTTGGTGAGGCTGGTCTTGAACTCCTAACCTCAGATGATTCACTTGCTTTGGCTTCCCAAAGGGCTGGGATTAGAGGAATGAGCCACAGCACCTGACCTCTTGCTGCTTTTAGAATCTTTTGTTCTTGACCTTTGGGAGTTTTGATTATGAAATGCCTTGGGGTAGACTTCGTTGGGTTAACTCTGCTTGGTGTTCTATAGACTTCTTGCATTTAGATAGTGATATCTTTCTCTAGCTTTGGAAAGTTCTTTGTTATTATCCCTTTGAGTAAACTTTCTACCCTTATCTCTTTCTCTACTTCCTTTAAGGTCAATAACTCTTAGATCTGCTTTTTATGAGGGGATTTTATAGGTCCTGTAGACATGCTTTATTCTTTTTCATTTTTTTCTTTTGTCTTCTTTGACTGTGTATTTTTAAATAGCCTGTCTTCAAGCTCACTAATTCTTTCTTTTTCTTGAACTATTCTGAGATTAAAAAACTGATGCATTCTTCATTATATCAATGGTATTTTTCAACTTGGGAATTTTATTTTTTTAATTATTTCAATTCCTTTGTTAAATTTATCGAATTTGGAAATCCTTCTCTATGTTATCTTGAATTTCTTTGAGTTTCCAGAAAACAGCTATTTTAAATTGTCTATCTGAATAATCTATCTGTTTCCCCACGACTGGTCCCTGGTGCCTTATTAAGTTCATTTGGTAGGATCATGTTTTCCTAGATCATCCTGATACTTGTAGATGTTCATCTGTTTCTGGGCCTTGAAGAGTTAGGTGTTTATTGTAGTCTTTGCAGTCTAGGCTTATTTGAACCCATCCTTTTGGGAAGGATTTTCAGATATTTGAAAGAATTGGGTGTTGTTATCTAAGGTGTATCTGATTTAATGGGGACCCCAAGCCCAGTAGTTCTGTCATTATTGTAGACTCCTAAGAGTAGCATCTTGATGATCTTGGACAAGATCCTGAAGAATTCTCTGGATTACCAGACAGAGAGACTCTTGTTCTCTTCCCTTACATTCTTCCAAACAGAGTCTCTCTCTTTCTCTGCTCTGAGCCACCTAGAGCTGGGGATGGAGTGACACAAGAACCCTGTGGCCACCAACCCTAGGTGTGTACTGTGTCACACCTGAAGTCTGTACAGCACTGGATCTTACCCAAGGTCTGCTGTAACCACCCCCTGGTACCACCTATGTTCCCTCAAAGTGCTGGGTCTCTAAAATCTGCGTTGTAGTCATCCAAACCTATGTCCTTTCCTTCAGGGCAGTGATTTCTCCCAGGCCCTGGGAAGGTCCAGAAGTTCATTTAGGGAGCCAGAGACTAGAGTCAAAAAGCTTAGAAGTCGTCCTTGGGTTCTATCGTGCTGTGGCTGAGTTGGCACTCAAACCACAAGACAAAGTCTTTCCCCCTCTTCCCTCCCCTTTCCAAAGGCAGAGGAATTGCCCCCTATGGTCACTGCCACATCACATTCATAAGACGTACTGCCATACCACCTTCAATGTATCCTTAGGGTCCTAGGGCTCTTCAGTCAGTTTGTGGTGAATGTTACCTGGTCTGGGACCCACCCTTCAGGGCAGTGGGCTCTTCTCTGACCCAGTGAAGGTCTAGAAATGCCATCCAAGAGCAACCTACTGGAATTGGGGACCACAAGAGCCTCTTTGGTGCTCTACCCTTCTTTGGCTAAGCTGGTGCCTAAGGTGCAATACTAAGTCTCCTGTACTTTTTCTTCTGCTTTTTTCCAGCAGAAGGAGTCTCACCCTGTAGCTACCACAGCTGGGAATGTGCTGGGTTTCACCTGAGGCCAGCAAGTCTCAGCATCTCATCAATGGCCCACAATGTAGTACCTGGGTATTGCTGTTGGTTATTCAGGGCCCAAGAGCTCTTCAGTTAGCAAGTGATGAATCTTGTCAAAACAAAGTCATTCACTTTAGTGTAGGGAGTTCCCTTCTGACCCAGTGTGTGTCTAGAAATGTCTGAGAGCTAATGCCTGGGAAGGAGGCCTCATAACTTTAATTGGTGCCCTATTCTGCTGTGACTGAACTGGAAGTCAAGAGGCAAGACAAAATTCTCCCCACTATTTTGTCTTCGCTTCTCAAGCAAAATGATGGGCTCTTTCTTGGAGCCACGAGATGTGCAGCCTGGATTAGAGGAAGGATGATGTCAGCACTGCCTTAACCACCCTGGCTGGTGTCTCAGTAGGTTACATGCCACCCCAGTCCACTATCTCTAGGTCCAGCTCAGCCCTAGGACATGACTTGCCTGGGTGTTGCAATTCTTATGGCCTAGACTCCTTTATAAGTTTATTTGGAGCCACAGACCACTTTAGCCTGTGGTGGAGAGGCTTATGACAACTCAAATTCTGATCTCTGGGATTAGTCATTCTCCTCTGGCTAGGGCTGGTTTAAATGCACCCTCTGTGGACAGACACCAACTGCGTTTAATCTAGTTTTGCTTTCTTCTATAAACAAGGGCAGCATGGAGTTCAACACCTCAAAATTGCTGTGTCTCCTTCTCCCCAGGGCACAGAAACACTCTCTAAAGAAAGCTGCTGCTGCTGGTGGGTGGGGAAAGGGTGGTGTCAGTGATTCAAGAGTGTTTTTTCTACCTCTTCCCTGTCTCTTTCAGTGATACAAAGTAAAAGCCAGGGATTGTGAATGGTCACCTGATTTTTGGTTTTATTATTTTATTATATGAATATCCTTCAATATCACTTTTATTGTTTGTGGTATAGTAAATAGAGGTGAAACCACTCTATTTTCCAAGTTACTGTGAGTTTTCATTACAAAGGTGCTTTTTTGTGTGTAGATAATTGTTAAATTAGTGTCCTTGCAGGGGATGATAGGTGGAGCCTTCTATTCTGCCATCTTGTTTCTTTCTCAACCTATCCTCCCATTTAAAATTATTATGGTCTTCATATTTGGAAACAGATGTAACAGGAATCAGCAGATGTTAACAGGAAACAATGGAATTTTCCTGATGAGACAATTTGGTCTTAGAACTGTTTTAGAAACCAAGTAAAGTGCAAAGTTTCGCTAGGGCCCTCAAATAAAAATGATGTAAACCCACAAATGATAGCTTAATGAGTTTAGGCAGGAGGATGGGGCTATATAATATCAAGATAGATGATGTTGAATCTCATGGATAGATTCGGTTACTGACTCTACAGATCAATAATGGCAATCATGATGATGATTTACTGTTAGGGAAACATATTTTAGTGGTATCTAGGGCTCGTCTGACAATGCATATTCAAAAGATAGATTGAATGCCCTGGAATGTTAACCTTGTCACTGATGATTTTAGCATTTTCTTGAGATGCACTAAAAAAGACTTATTTTTTTCCTTTTAAAATTATTGGGCTGAATAAACATATTTAGTTATATCAATTCTAGTTGAAGAATGTGGTATGTTTCAAAATACGACACTAAGGTTAAATTGCATTTTGTTCCAAAGGTCTCATATTAATTTTTATTATTTTAAATGAAAACTCACAGTAACTTGGAAAATAGAGTGGTTTCACCTCTATTTACTATACCACAAACAGTAAAAGTGATATTGAAGGATATTCATATAATAAAATCACAAAATGATATATTGCATTTATTCAGGGAAAGCATCAGGATTGTGCAAAGTTGGACACCTTGCATCTTTTAGGAAAACAGTCACTGACATCCTTACTGTAAGAAATGATGCACTTTTTTTTTTGGAGACGGATAAAAATGTAATTAATCAAAATTAAATTTCAAGGCATTTGAAAGTTTCTCCTCCGTTCTCCAACATAACAAACAAAAGGATTTTCATAATTTTACTCCCTCAAATTGTCAATTTTTTAACTACTTTTTTATATTGCTACATTTTGCATATTATTGTTATATAAAATAATATTGTAAATAATTTAAACAATTTGAATGCAAAATTCTTTTTGTCATTAAAATTAATTTTTTCCTGTGTTTATTGTTCTACTGACAGAGTGATACAGAGATGTGACGTAACATGTCTACCTACCAGGGAGGGGTGTGATTTTTACTGGAATATACTGGCAAGCAAAAGTGAGTAGCTTAGTTTGAGTCCTGGAACTTCTCTCTACCAGGAAGTCATTTCATTTATCTGTGCCATTGTTTTGTTATCAGCAAAATATGAACTGGGCTGCCTACTTGACAGTTTTTCTATGACAAGCAAGTGAGCTGAGTCAATATGAGTAAGGGAAACAAATGCAAATCTCCAATGCCATCTCAGTGCTGAGTATTCACTTTCAAATGAAATGTAAAATATTTACAGCATTTCCTCAATTTAATTTGGTATCATTGAAATAGTCTTTATTTTTCATAATGATATACTTAATGATTTATTATAATATATTTTTTAATTTGTATTTTACATCTTTGAAATGACAACAATTTTACTCTTTCATGACAAACATTTTTATTACTTTATATATTATCAATATCTAAAACCTCTCCATAATTTTCATTTCATCCAACCCACTCTACCACCAGATCAATGTAAGGACCCAGGTTTAGAATGAGTGTATCTCCTCTTATTCCCTTGTTTATGCCATTCCATGACCTACCAAACATACATTTTATTGATTCTCCATACCACTTTCTTTTTCAACTCATCTTCAACATTTTGATGGTTTTTCTCTCTTGCTTACTAGATTTAACAGTATAGTTAGTCACGACAGTCATTCTCTTGCTTACATTCTCAGATTTCCTTTCTCTCTTTGTTTCAAACATTCATTTGGAAACACTTGATTAATTTCACCCCCTGACTATTCCATGCCTGTATTGCATGTAGCTGAATGTGACCGAATAGTAGTGTGCCAACAGGTAATTCTAATACTCCTTTTCTTATCTTCTTTTATTCTCTTTTTAAATATTCCCAAAACACCTATCGCTTCCAACATATTACATCATTTACCTACTACCTCTACTATTTACTAGGATGCATATCCTTACAAGGCTAGGATCTTTGATGTTTTTTCTGATACATTTCAAGTGCCTGATATATTAAACACTCAAATATATTTGTTGGATATACGTTGTTTAATATTTATGTCTTTATCTTCAGATTGTCTATATGATTTAGAGTTTCCAGAAAACTGTTTAACTTTGCATCCACTGACAATGGAAAGACCACATCGATTTTTCTGTGCAAAGAGTTATATATGTATGTGCTACAGGTAAAATGTTGATTCATTTTTCTTTTTCATTCCCATTCTCTATTCTAGGTGAGTATCTATAATGCTAGTGAAAATTCTAACAAAGTAATTATAATGTGCTTCATACAGGTTCTCACCTTTTGGCTTTCTCCCTGCTTCTGAAACACATCCCTTTCCAGGAATGCAGGCTTTCTGAGGTAGACAAAAGATATAGACCAATGGAACAGAACGGAGCCCTCAGAAATAATGCCACACATCTACAACCATCTGATCTTTGACAAACCTGACCAAAACAAGAAATGGGGAAAGGATTCCCTATTTAATAAATGGTGCTGGGAAAATTGGCTAGCCATAAGTAGAAAGCTGAAACTGGATCCTTTCCTTACTCCTTATACGAAGATTAATTCAAGATGGATTAGAGACTTAAATGTTAGACCTAATACCAT
>NC_045452.1:57305413-57347785 GCF_002776525.5 Piliocolobus tephrosceles | reverse complement strand
AACTGAACAATGAGCTCACTTGGACTCGGGAAGGGGAACATCACACAATGGGGCCTATCATGGGGAGGGGGGAGGGGGGAGGGATTGCATTGGGGAGTTATACCTGATATAAATGATGAATTGATGGGAGCTGACGAGTTGATGGGTGCAGCACACCAACATGGCACATGTATACATATGTAACAAACCTGCACGTTATGCACATGTACCCTAGAACTTAAAGTATAATAAAAATAAAAACAACAACAACAACAACAACAACAAAAGAAGAGTTGTTAAAGGTATGTCAAGATGAAATGTCAGTTTACTGAATTGCAGTTTCTACCCTTTTTCCCTATAAAACACTTCTCAATTAAATGTTTAGCTTTCAGTGTCAATAAATCTGATATTATAATTGCTACAATCCTAATACATTTCTAAGTGCCACTATATCATATTTTTTTCTTTTCTTTTCTTTCTTTACTTTTCATCTTTTCTGTTCTTTTGAGACAGAGTCTCACTCTGTCACCCAGGCTGGAGTGCAGTGGCGCTGTCTCAGCTCACTGCAACCTCCCCCTCCTGGGTACAAGTGATTCTCCCACCTCAGTCTCCTCAGTAGCTGGGACAATAGGCATGCACCACCTTGCCAAACTAGTTTTTTGTATTTTTAGTAAAGACTGAGTTTCGCTATGTCGGCCAGCATGGTCTCGAATTCCTGGCCTCAAGTGATCTGCCCAAGTCAGCCTCCCGAAGTGCTGGGATTAGAGGCATGAGCAACTGCATGCGGCTAAATGCCACTATGTCATTTTCTTACTTTAAAAAATTGATATGGGGGACACATAAAATCCTTGGTTATTCACATAGTGAGGGGACAATTTTGCTTCTATTTCTTACTTTAAGGATAAGGAAACTGAGGCTGTGAAAAATTAGGAAATTTGTAGAAGGTCACAAATATAAAGAACGTTTTACTTTGAAAGGGTTCTTGAGACTTTTCTTTTTAGAAGCTTAATATAAACATTTCACACATGCAGGAAATTATACCATCATGTTTCCTTTAGGAAAGAAAAAAATTACAATAGAAATATTTCTCATTAAGATAGCCTTGATTCTATTCGACATTTTAACTGTACTATCTTTATCGTGTATAATGGATGGATTATGTAATTACATTACTCTATAGATTCTGTTAGAAGAGGCAGACATTTGAATTTGGGAAACCAATCAAGCAGGTTAATTAGAAGAAGTTAGTTGAAATAGCCTGAGGAAATGAAAAATAGGATTTCTTTTATGTTAAGTCACAGATTACAAAATTATGTCTACATTGTTAAGGTTTTCTTTAAATAAATTATTTTATTCAGATTATAATACACACTACTACATTTTACACCCTATAGCGTGCCATAGTTTTCTTCCTTGTTACCTGATACAGTAATTCTCCTCCTTTAATGTAGTTAATAAAAAGGTCCAGGGGTGGCGCCAAGATGACCAAACAGGAAAAGCTCCAATCTGCAGTTCCCAGCATGAACGATGCAGAAGAGGGGTGATTTCTGCATTTAACTGAGGTACCGGGTTCGTCTCACTGGGGCTTGCCAGACAAGTGGGTGCAGCCCACAGAGCAGGACAGGGCATCCCCTCACCAGGGAAGGGCAAGGGGTTGGGGAATTCCCTTTCCTAGCAAAGGGAAGCACCTGGAAAATCGTGACACTCCCAGCCTAATACTGCGCTTTTCCAACGGCCTTAACAAATGGCACAATAGGAGATTATATTCCACGCCTGGCTCGGAGGGTCCCACATCCACTGAGGCTCACTCACTACTAGCACAGCAGTCTGAGATCCAACTGCAAGGCGGCAGCGACGCTGGGGGAGGGGCTTCCGCCACTGCTGAGGCTTGAGTAGGTAAACAAAGCCGCCAAGAAGCTGGAACAGGAAGCCTACCTCTACTCAAGGAGGTCTGCCTGTCTCTGTACACTCCACCTCTAGGGGCAAAGCATAGCTGAACAAAAGGCAGCAGAGACTTCTGCAGACTTAAACGTCCCCGTCTGACAGCTTTGAAGAGAGTAGTGGTTCTCCCAGCATGGAGTGTGAGATCTGAAAACATACAGACTGCCTCCTCAACTGGGTCCCTGATTCCCGAGTAGACTAAGTGGGAGGCACCTCCCAGTAGGGTGGTGACTGACACCTAATAAGGCCGGGTGCCCCTCTGAAATGAAGCTTGCAGAGGAAGGATTAGGCAGCAACATTTGCTGTTCTGCAGCCTCTGCTAGTGATACCCAGGCAAATGGGGTCTGGAGTGGACGTCCAACAAACTCCAACAGGCCTGCAGCTGAGAGTCCTGATTGTTAGAAGGAAAACTAACAGAAAGGACATCCACACCAAAACCCCATCTGTACATCACCATCATCAAAGACCAAAGGTAGATAAAACCACAAAGAGGGGAGAAATCAGAGCAGAAAAGCTGAAAATTCTAAAAATCACAATGCCTCTTCTCCTCCAAAGGAGCGCAGCTCCTCGCCAGCAATGGAGTAAAGCTGGACGGAGAATGACTTTGATGAGTCGAAAGAAGAAGGCTTCAGACGATCAGTAATAACAAACTTCTCTGAGCTAAAGGAGGATGTTCGAACCCATCACAAAGAAGCTAAAGACCTTGAAAAAAGAGTAGACGAATGGTTAACTAGAATAAACAGTGTAGAGAAGTCCTCAAATGACCTGATGCAGTTGAAAACCATGGCACGAGAACTATGTGACACATGTACAAGCTTCAGGAACAGATTTGATCAAATGTAAGAAAGGGTATCAGTGATTGAAGATCAAATGAATGAAATGAAGTTAGAACAGAAGTTTAGAGAAAAAAGAGTAAAAACAAATGAACAAAGCCTCCAAGAAATATGTGACTATGTGAAGAAACCAAATCTGATTGGTGTACCTGAAAGTGATGGGGGGAATGGAACCAAGTTGGAAAGCACTCTTTAAGATATCATCCAGGAGAACTTCCCCAACCTAGTGAGGCAGGCGTTGGCATTCAAATTCAGGAAATACAGAGAATGCCATAAAGATACTCCTCGAGAAGAGCAACTCTGAGACACATAATTGTCAGATTCACCAAAGTTGAAACAAAGAAAAAATGTTAAGGGCAGCCAGAGAGAAAGGTCGGGTTAACTACAAAGGGAAGCCCATCAGACTAACAGCAGATCTCTTAGCAGAAACTCTACAAGCCAGAAGAGAGTGCAGGCCAATATTCAACATTCTTTAAAAAAAGAATTTTCAACCCAGAATTTCACATCCAGCCAAACATAAGTGATGGAAAAATAAAATCCTTTACAGATAAGCAAATGCTAAGAGATTTCGTCACCACCAGGCCGGCCTTACAACAGCTCCTGAAGGAAGCGCTAAACATGGAAAGGAACAACCAGTACCAGCCACTACACAAACATGCCAAATAAGGCCATCAATACTAGGATGAAACTGCATCAACTGATGAGCAAAATAACCAGCTAACATCATAATGACAGGATCAAATTCACACATAACAATATTAACCTGAAATGTGAATGGGCTAATGCTCCAATTAAAAGACACAGACTGGCAAATTGGATAGAGTCAAGACCCATCAGTGTACTGTTTTCAGGAGACCCATCTCACATGCAGAGACACACATAGGCTCAAAATAAACGAATGGAGGAAGATCTACCAAGCAAATGGAAAACAAAAAAAGCAGGGGTTGCAATCTTAGTCTTTCATAAAACAGACTTTTAACCAACAAAGTTCAAAAGAGACAAAGAAGGCCATTACTTAATAGTAAAGGGATCAATTCAACAGGAAGAGCTAACTATCCTAAATACAGCTAACTATCCTCCAATACAGGTGGACCCAGATTCATAAAGCAAGTCCTGAGAAACCTAAAAAGGAACTTAGACTCCCACACAAAAATAATGGGAGACTTTAACACCCCACTGTCAACATTAGACAGGTCAATGAGACAGAAAGTTAACAAGGATATCCAGGAATTGAACTCAGCTCTGCACCAAGTGGATCTAATAGACCACTACAGAACTCTCCACCCCAAAACCACAGAATGTACATTCTTATCAGCACCACATCACACTTATTCCAAAACTGACCACATAGATGGAAGTAAAGCAATCCTCAGCAAATATAAAAGAACAGAAATTATAACAAACTGTCTCTCAGACCACATGGCAATCAAACTAGAACTCAGGAATAAGAAACTCACTCAAAACCATTCAACTACATGGAAACTGAAAAACTTGCTGCTGAATGACTACTGGGTATGTAACGAAATGAAGGCAGAAATAAAGATGTTCTCTGAAACCAATGAGAGCAAAGAAACAACGTACCAGAATCTCTGGGACACATTTAAAGCAGTGTGTAGATAGAGGGAAATTTGTAGCACGAAATGCCCACAAGAGAAAGCAGGAGAGATCTAAAATTGAGTCCCTAACATCACTATTAAAAGAATTAGAGAAGCAAGAGCAAACACATTCAAAAGCTAGCAGAAGGCTAGCTCAGATCAGAGCAGAACTAACTAAGATCAGAGCAGAACAGAAGGAGATAGAGACACAAAAAACCCTTCAAACAATCAATGAATCAAGAAGCTGGTTTTTTGAAAACATCAACAAAATTGATAGACCCCTAGCAAGACTAATAAAGAAGAGAAGACAGAAGGATCAAATAGATGCAATAAAAAAATGATAAAGGGGATATCACCACCGACCCCACAGAAATACAAACTACCATCAGAGAATACTATAAACACCTCTACGCAAATAAACTAGAAAATCTGGAAGAAATGGAAAAATTCCTGGACACATACACCCTCCCAGGACTAAACCAGGAAGAAGTTGAATCCCTGAATAGACCAATAACAGGTTCTGAAATTGAGGCAATAATTAATAGCCTAACAACCAAAAAAAGTCCAGGACCAGACGGATTCACAGTCGAATTCTACCAGAGGTACAAAGAAGTTCTGGTCCCATTTCTTCTGAAGCTATTCCAATCAATGGAAAAAGAGTGAATCCTCCCTAAATCATTTTATGAGGCCAACATCATCCTGATACCAAAGCCTGGCAGAGATACAACAAAAAAACAAAATTTTAGACCAATATCCCTGATGAACACCGATGCAAAAATCCTCAGTAAAATATTGGCAAACTGAATCCAGCAGCACATCATAAAGCTTATCCACCATGATCAAGTGGGCTTCATCCCTGGGATGCAAGGCTGGTTCAACATATGCAAATCAATAAACATAATTCATCATATAAACAGAACCAAAGACAAAAACCACATGATTATCTCAATAGATGCAGAAAAGGCCTTTGACAAAATTCAATAGCCCTTCATGCTAAAAACTCTCAATAAATTTGGTATTGATGGAATGTATCTCAAAATAATAAGAGCTATTTATGACAAACCCACAGCCAATACCATATTGAATGGGCAAAAACTGGAAGCATTTCCTTTGAAAATTGGCACAAGACAGGGATGCCCTCTCTCACCACTCCTATTCAACACAGTGATGGAAGTTCTGGCCAGGGAAATCAGGCAAGAGAAAGAAATAAAGGGTATTAGGAAAAGAGGAAGTCAAATTGTCCCTGTTTGCAGATGACATGATTGTATATTTAGAAAACCCCATTGTCTCAGCCCCAAATCTCCTTTAGCTTATAAGCAAATTCAGCACAGTCTCAGGATACAAAATCAATGTGCAACAATCACAAGCATTCCTATACACCAATAACATACAAACAGAGAGCCAAATCATGAATGAACTCCCTTTCACAATTGCTTCAAAAACAATAAAATACCTAGGAATCCAACTTACAAGGGACGTGAAGGACCTCTTCAAGGACAACTGCAAACCACTGCTCAGTGAAATAAAAGAGGACACAAACAAATGGAAGAACATTCCATGCTCATGGATAGGAAGAATCAATATTGTGAAAATGGCCATACTGCTGAAGGTAATTTATAGATTCAATGCCATCACCATCAAGTTACCAATGACTTCCTTCACAGAATTGGAAAAAACTAAAGTTCATATGGAACCAAAAAAGAGCCTGCATTGCCAAGACAATCCTAAGCAAAAAGAACAAAGCTGGAGGCATCACACTACCTGACTTCAAACTATACTACAAGGCTACAATAACCAAAACAGCATGGTACTGGTACCAAAACAGAGATATAGACTAAGGGAACAGAATAGAGCCCTCGGAAATGATACCACACATCTACAACCATATGATCTTTGACAAACCTGACAAAAACAAGAAATGAGGAAAGGATTCCCTATTTAATAAATGGTGCTGGGAAAACTGGCTATACATATGTAGAAAGCTGAAACTGTATCCCTTCCTTACACCTAAAAAAAAAAAAAATCAAGATAGATTAAAGACTTTCAAATGTTATACCTAAAACCATAAAAATCCAGAAGAAAACCTAGGGAATACCATTCAGGCCATAGGCATGGGCAAGGACTTCGTGATTAAAACACCAACAACAATGGCAACAAAAGCCAGAATTGACAAATGGGATCTAATAAAACTAAAAAGCTTCTGCACAGCAAAAGAAAATACCATCAGAGAGAACAGGCAACCTACAGAATGGGAGACAATTTTTACAATCTACCCATCTGACAAAGGGCTAATATCCAGAATCTACAAAGAATTTAAACAAATTTGCAAGAAAAAAAATCAAACAACCCCATCAAAAAGTGGGTGAAGGATATGAACAGACACTTCTCAAAAGAAGACATTTATGCAGCCAACAGACACATGGAAAAATGCTCATCATCCCTGGCCATCAGAGAAATGCAAATCAAAACTGCAATAAGATACCATCTCACACCATTTAGAATGGCAATCATTAAAAAGTCAGGAAAAAACAGGTGCTGGAGAGGATGTGGAGAATCAAGAATGCTTTTACACTGTTGGCGGGACTGTAAACGAGTTCAACCATTGTGGAAGACAGTGTGGCAATTCCTCAAGGATCTAGAACTAGAAATACTATTTGACCCAGCCATCTTATTACTGGGCATATATCCAAAGGATTATAAATCATGCTACTATAAAGACACATGCACACGTATGTTTATTGTGGCACTGTTCACAATAGCAAAGACTTGGAACCAACCCAAATGTCCATCAATGATAGACTGGATTAAGAAAATGTGGCACGTATGCACCATGGAATACTATGCAGTCATTAAAAAGGATGAGTTCATGTCCTTTATAGGGACATGGATGAAGCTGGAAACCATCATTCTGAGCAAACTATCACAAGGACAGAAAACCAAACACCGCATGTTCTCACTCATAGGTGGGAATCAGACAGTAAGAACACATGGACACAGGGTGGGGAACATCACACACCAGGGCCTGCCGTGGGGTGGGAGGAGGCAGGAGGGATAGCATTAGCAGATACACCTAATGTAAGTGACGACTTAATGGGTGCAGCACACCAACATTGCACAAGTATACATATGTAACAAACCTGCACATTGTGCACATGTACCCTAGGACTTAAAGTAAAATAATAAAATTTAAGAAAAAAGAAGGTCGATATTCCCTAGTTCCTTCCTATGCTCTTCTTTATTATAATACCCCATCACTTGAGATTGGAAGCTAAATGAACTTCACCTTTTATATATATTTTTTTCACTGCAGAATGTACATCATATGGTAATGGGGCAGCCTACTGTGTCTGTGGGATCTGTGGCCACAGCTGTGATTATTCATCTTAATTTGCTTATAAAAGATGCTGATTATTTCATATGGCATTCACTTATAAAATGGGAACCAAAGCAAACAGAAGCAGCTTTTTGTTGACATGTTTTAAAATACACAAATAATTCTAATTGAAACGTTAATTAAAATACATCATGTCCTTAAAAATCTTGGATGTTCCAGGTTTATTTGAGATGGTCTTCAGTCCTTGGAAAAATATTTATAGCTCCATCAAATTTGGTTTCTTATTATGTCAAAGAAAGGAACATAGTCAGTGAAACTTAAGCTCAGATATGTGTGTGACACACATACAATGTCAGATCTAGGAGAGTCAATATTTAAAAAATACATAACTACTTTGGAATATATAATAAAAAGCTCGGTACTTTAATAGATAATATCTAGTGAGCACTGACTACATGTTATATTAATAACTCATTTTCTTATCAAACTATCGATGTTAGGAAGTTGAGAGTTTAATTTTTTGAAAATATTATGACATGGCTAAAGTCTGTAACCAGAAAGTCTGAATCCAGAGCCCATTTCTTAATTGCTTGCGCTACTTGCCTTTCGACTAGAAGCTTTATTGATGCTAATATTGCAAAACTCGATTGCATTTTCATGACTGCTGTGATGTCTATTTTTCTCAAAGTCTTTTATCTGAGTTTCACATCTGTTTAAGACAATTTCAGCAAGAAAATGATGTTTAATGTAAACAGCTCAGAGTGTTTGTGAATGTACATATTTATTCCTAATTGACATTAAAAAATAATTGTATTGGTAATGTCTTGTGATTAGTGACACTGTTGAACAATGTCACGACTGATTTTTTTTTTTTTTTGACCAGGGATGCATACATTACTTAGAATTTAATTAATTGAAATGAAAAAAAAATTTTCTTAGTGTATAATGCTTAAAAGTTGATTATTGTCTAGAAATTTTATAAAAAATGTATTTTAACATATTAACCATTTAGTAATCTTCATGGATTAATTAACCTAATGCTTTAAGAAAGTGAAGAGTTGTTTAACTACATTAATGGTTACTTTGGACACAAGCTAGTTCAGAGTAAGTTTATGAATTAAATCTCTTTCTAAAATATAAAGTCCTGGGAAGTAAGACAAGGTGAGGGTCTTGAGGCTAACCAAGCAGGCTAATAATAATAACTCTTATATTAGCCAAACTGAATTATTCAGATGTAACCAATAGTGTCTAAAATTTCCAAATGTCTTGGAACAACATCAATCTGATATCATGCTCGAATGTCTGGCTAACTTCTGGAAAGATTTACTACGTGTCTGTACTCTTTGGTCATTGCATTCTTGAGAAGTGAATAGCATTTCTGTTAGGAGAAGACCTTGGTCTATCCCGAAGGAGAGAAGAGGATTATTGCTACCACATGAAAACAAAGTGAAATAGATACGTAATTTTCAGTGGGCTCGTTGCATTATGTAAACCTATTTAAGCACTTGCTCTTATGTACATCTTAAATGTATTTATTTTAAAGCACATAAGAATCAAATTCCTTCTTCCTAATCTTTGCGATTCTCATGAAGTAGCTCTTAGATGTGAATCAGGACTTTGCATTCTCAGCAAGCATCCAGGTGATTCTGTTGCAGGTGAATCACATATGGTACTTTTAGAAATACTGAGAGTAGCTGTGTTTTCCAATACACGTAAGTATAAGTTTTCAGCAAGACTTGGTATTGGGGGATGTTTAGTTAAAATGGGTAATGTGTTAAGAGCTAATAAGCCTGCCCTAATATTTGGAGTGGCTGAATTGGTTAACAATATTCTATCAGGGAAAATTCCTTTACTTGACCTTCATTTTCACCTTTGTTATGTTCATACAGGTTAAGAGTAACAATGGTGATTTAATCTAATTAATGTGCATTTGCAAAGGTTTAGATGATAAGAAGAGAATGTACTCTGACCTTGGACTAGACAAGGAAAGGGAATGTTATAGAAAAAATGAAAGGGTTATATAAGGAAACTTAATCCTAAGCAGGGCTTTACCCATGGGACTAAGCCTGGAAGGGAATAACTGAAACTGAGACTGAGAGGAAACTGAAGCTTGTAGCAGATTTGTGGCCAGGATAATGGCATGATTCTAAAGATTCTGCTTGCACAAACATCACTAGAAGACCAGATTAGAAACTGCTATTAGGTCTCTGTAAAGTGAGAGGATCTTAGAAAATTTCGTAGAACTTCTGCACAATCTAGCATGTCTCCATAAAAAGTTGATGATTTTTGTGTAAAGCAAAGTAAGATAGGGTGGACAGAAAACCGACTAATACCTCACTGAATTTTTTGTAGCACTGCAGTGGTAGCAGGAGGAAGTCTAAAGATGCTTCCAAGATTGATGTTGACTTATACCCAACCATCAGATGAGAACAGTGATTTCTCAGAAAATGCTGGAAATTAAAAATAAATTGTGTGTGTGTGAGTGTGTGTGTGTGTGTGTGTGTATATGAAGCTGATATCAAATACCACCATGCTACCTTGTACTGCCTCAATTTATTTAGTCATATTCACTCTGCAGAGGCTTGAGATGCCATAAATCGACAACAGTGCAGTTCTTAACTCCTGGTTACATCTGGTATTTGGATTAAAACAATACATTCCTTTGTAAAAGAATAAGAAAAATATTTGTCAAACAACTGAAATTGTGTCTGGCAAAGATTCTAAATTATTCCTGAGAGAATTCATAAAGAACGAGTGAATATATTAAAGAGTGATATTGACAGTACATTTATGAGTACAAACACATGCTTCATTTCCTTCATTATTTCAAAAAATACTTATTAAATCCCTAGTATTTGTCAAAAAACTGCTCTAGGCTCTGGGTAGATAAGAGTGGAGAAATTGGGTAAGATCGTGCTTTTTAAGAGCTTACAATACAGTGGTGAGAATACAGAAAGAAAAAGTCAGAAGGTCACAAATGCTAAGCAAATAATTTAAAATAGGAGGATAGGTTAAAAAATGGTGGAGAGGTATCTCTGTTCGGGATGATAATGGAATGACTGTGATGAGATTGTTAGCTTTTGCTGCCTAATAAGCCCCTAAAGCTTAGTGAATTGAAACAACCACCTCTTTATCTCTGAACTCCTTGGAATGTCTGCCTGATTTTTCTGCTCTGAGATTTCCCATGTGTCTTCAATCAACAATCAAGTTGGCTGTGGTATGGGTGACACTGGTAAGTGTCTGTCACATATTTGGAGATCAGCAAGCTGTTTGCCATCAGATGTCAGGGCCACATGCCTCTCATCTTCCAATAAGCTAGCTTGATCTTGCTTACACAGGAGTGGGATGGTTCTAACATCCACCAAAGAAAGAGAGTTGAAATGAGTAATTGGAAACCTCTGCTTGGTAACATTTGTTATTGTCCCATTGGCTAAAACAAGTCACATGGACAAGGCCACAATCAGTAAGGAAGGGTATTACCAAAGAGTAAGTAAAGCCTGGGCATGGTGGCTCACGCCTGTAATCCCAGCACTTTGGGAGGCTGAGGTGGGCAGATTACGAGGTCAAGAGATGGAGACCATCCTGGCCAACATGGTGAAACTCCATCTCTACTAAAAATACAAAAATTAGCTGGGCGTGGTGGTGTGCACCTGTAGTCCCAGCTACTTGGGAGGCTGAGGCAGGAGAATCATCTCAATCCGGAGGGCAGAGGCTGCAGTGAGCCAAGATTAGGCCACTGCACTTTAGCCTTATGACAGAGCAAGACTCTGTCCAAAAAAGGAAAAAAAAAAAAAAAAAGAAGAAGAAGAAGAAGAAGAAGCCGGGCGCAGTAGCTCACCCCTGTAATCCAGCACTTTGGGAGGCCGAGGTGGGCGGATCACGTGGTCAGGAGATGGAGACCATCCTAGTTAACACGGCAAAACCCCGTCTCTACTAAAAACACAAAAAATTAGCTGAGTGTGGCGGTGGGCACCTGTAGTCCCAGCTACTCGGGAGGGTGAGGCAGGAGAATGGCGGGAACCCGGGAGGTGGAGCTTGCAGTGAGCAGAGATCGTGCCACTGCACTCCAGTCTGGGCAACAGAGCAAGACTCTGTCTAAAAAATATTTAGTGGGCTTAAAAAAATATTTTTTCTTAACAGTCTATCTCAAATGTCATTTATTCCAAGACCTAAAGGAAAAAAAGAGGAGCAAAATATACAAAAATCAGAACAGATCATTCCAAACAGCTGTAATAAGGTAATAGATACTACAAAGACCCATAGAGAAAGTGAGAAAAAAAATCAAGATGCCTAAACATCCTGAGAGAAGCAAGGAAAATAGTAGAAGAGGTTAGATAATCAGGCAAGTATCACATGATAGAGGATGTTTTTTTCTCTCTCTTTTTTTTTTAGAAAAAGTATGCAGTTTGAATTTTATTCTAAGTGTGAGTAATTCTTTTGGAAAATTATAAGCAGGGGTGCTTATAACTCCAGATCTCTGTGGCCTACAAATGTACAATTTTATTTCTTGCTCAATTACTTGTCAGCTGAAGATCGACTATAATTATGCCACCTGTCTTCTTTAGTATTGAATGCGGATTGCAGAAATGTTTCCCTCTGAGAGAAGATATTCTCATGGAAAAGGAGAAAAGAAAAAAAATAGAATTGCGGAAGCACATGATGGTTTAAAACTTCTACTTAGGTGATTTAAACATGACATATATCATCTCTGATCACCCTCCATCGGTTAAAGCAAGTCCTGATAACCCAGATGTTTTGGGAGGGTCATAATCTTCTTACAGGAGGGATCAGTGAATAATTGGAGACAATATTTTCTGTATCAGAAACACAACATCATTGAATTTGAAGCTATATAAACAAGTGAATAATAAATAAACAAACTGAATGGAGGTAGAAAAAAAGAGGAAAATCCAGAAAAAGACCAAAGAGCTCCTCTTTATTTAGAGGCAAAGTGGTGGAGGAAGAGTTAACAAAGATGACTGAGGAGTAAAATCCAGTATATAGCAAGACAACCAAAAAAGTATCTGCTATGGAGAAAAAGAAAATGTTTCCAGAAAAAGATTAACCATGTGGAAAGCAGCTGAGAAATAAAATAAGATAAAATACATGTAACAATTAGATTTGTGAGTATTTGGCAACATTGTATTTGAAATGGCAGCAGTAAGTTTATCCTGTTGGTATTATTTTTTTTTTCCACCAGCAAATATTGTGTACTGGGTGAGGAGATGTAGGATAAAGGAAAATGATCTCAAAGAAGATGGGGGTGAGTTAGGGAGTAGATGGTAGATAAAAACAGCCCAGAGAATCCATGATGGTCGTGATAGTCGCGCATGTTATTGAATCTATAGTTTAGGCTGTGGAGAAAGTAAAGTGAGATTTCAGGGGATAAAACTGTTTGGACAAACGGAGGCAAGATGGTGCACTTCCGGGTTCTTCATCTCCCCCCCCCCTTTCCCGCTAGCGTGCGAAAATGCAGCCGGTGACCCGGGAAGGTGCAGACCAACTGGGCATGCGCCAGGTGACGTCAATCCGAAGAGACCAAGATTTACCTGGTCGCACCTGTGGAACGCCCCGGACATGCCTGTGCCCCGCCTATTGCCCTCCCACTCCTAGAAAAGCCGCTGTCTTAGAAAAAACAAATCAGTTGGTGCTGAAGACCGGGGAGGAGACCCCTCCTCAGGCCTCTAGGGGTTGAGGAACCTCCTCCTGCTCCCACACTGCAGACGGACCAGGACCTGAGACCCGCTTCCCTCACTCTCACGGCCTCTCTGGGGTAAGTGCCCTTGTCTCCTCTTTACCTCCCTCGGCCAAAAATCCTGCGCAGGTCCGAGGCCCACTTTTGAGCCACCAAGTGGCTTGGGAGACCTGTTCAGGATGGAGACGTCCGCCTGAGGGTAAGCTCCACTTTGGCTCCATGAGCCTCCAGTCTGTCTCTGCTGGTTCCAAAGCACGCTTTGAAGCCAGGCAGAGATCTACTTCCATTTCCATTGTGTCCATTGTGTAAGTAAAGAGGAAATAAACGGGAACCCCCCCCCAGTCCAAATTTCCAAAGAGCACCCCCTTAGGGTGCCTCCTAGCCAATTTAAAAACCTTACAGCTTGAACAAGACCTTAGGAGGAAGCGGTTAATTTTCCTTTCCACTGTGGCGTGATTGACCTCAGCAATTTCTGCCAGCGGCTAGGCAAGTGGTCCGAAATTAATTACATACAAGCCTTTGGGCCTTAGGCTCTCGTCCCTATACTCTTTCTCTCCCCGCTCTCCCCACCCCCTCCCTTCCTGCCCAGACTCTTCCTCCTCCCCCCATCCAGACTCCTCCTTCCTCCTCCTTATCTACTAGTAATCCACTCGGTCCCATGCCTCCTTTGGGGCCCCCAACTGGCTGTCTTGAGTCTCCTGTCTCTGCCCACACCCACTCTAAGTGCCCTGCTGATGCCTCCACTCCTGCCCCACACCCTCCTACAGTGTTAGCACCTCTGCAAGAGGTGGCTGGGGCGGAGGGGGTAGTCAGAGTACATGTCCCTTTTTCATTGGCCGATCTTTCCAAAATTGAGAAGCGTTTAGGTGATTTCTCAGCTAATCCTACCATATACATAAAGGAATTTAGATACCTTTGTCAGGCCTGTGATTTAACTTGGCATGACCTCCAGGTTATCCTAACCTCTACCCTAAACTGACTGAGGTTCTAACCCAGTATACCCGGTTAGATCTGGCCTCCCCCACAGGGGCCACCATTTTGGCGTCTTATTTCATTTCTCAATCAGCTGCTGACATTCGTAAAAACTTCAAAAGGTAGAGGATGGTCCTCAGACACCAATACAAGACCTGGTTAAATTAGCCTTTAAGGTCTACAGCTCCAGAGAGGAGATGGCAGGCTCGCCTTGAACAGAAGTTACAGCTCCTAGCAGCAGCTTTACAGCCCAGTCATAACCCCAGACCAGGGAGCACACACCCCACAGACTCCAAGGCTACAAAAGGAGCCTGCCTGCTATAAGTGCAGCAAGGCAGGACACTATGCCAACAGGTGTCCGCAAGGTCCCCGAGCCCCAACGCAGCCTTGCTATAAGTGCAAGGCATCAGGACATTGGGCCAGTGAATGTCCTAACCCTTGTCCACCAGCAACCCCCTGCCCTGCTTGCCAGCAGGGAGGACACTGGAAGTCTGATTGCCCCACCCTGAGAACAGGTGCTGCGTCTCCACGTGACCCCTTTTCCCAGGATCCTGGGAGCTCCTTCCAGCTCCTACATCTGGACGACGACAACTGAAGGTGCCCAGACTCAGGAACCCCCATCACCCTCACCGAGCTGCGGGTAACTCTCCTGGTAGCAGGTAAGACAATTAATTTTTTAATCAACAGTGAGGCTACCTATTCTGTTTTGCCGTCCTTCTCTGGACCTAGCCTTCCATCCAATATCTCTGTAGTAGGAGTAAGTGGAAAGCCATCCACTCCACGAAAAACTCCACTCCTTAATTGCTGCCTGGCCAACAACTACTTTGTGCACTCGTTCCTCATTCCCAACTAAAAAGGGCCCCTACCGAAAGCAATCAGTGGAAATCAGTTTGGCTTTCCCCCACTTGCCTCAAACTTACTAAATTTTCTTAACTATCTCATACTCCCCAACCTTGCCAGGACCTTCCTTCTGGGTTTTGCCCATATTCCAACAAATGCTTCCATTCCTCATTCCTATACTAATACTGTGCCTTATTTTATTTTTCATCCTTGCGTCCAAATACCAACCATAGGCCCCGACCTTAACAATGCCCCTTAACAGCAGGAAGTAGCCAGACAGACCACGGCGCCCCTTTATCACTATTATCAATAAAAGGTTGGACTGTTTGGACAAACGGAGGCAAGATGGTGCACTTCCAGGTTCTTCATCCCCCCCCCAACTTTTCCCAGGCTAGCGAAAATGCAGCCGGTGACCAGGGAAGGTGCAGACCAACTGGGCATGCGCCAGGTGACGTCAATCCAAAGAGACCAAGATTTACCTGGTCGCACCTGCGGAACGCCTCGGACATGCCCGTGCCCCGCCTATTGCCCTCCCACTCCTAGAAAAGCCGCTCTCGCCAAGGTCCCACACGGACTTCCCAGCCCCACTCCTGTCAGGATGTCGGGACTGCCGGAACTCCATCCAAGAGCTTCACCCTCCAGCAAAGGAGGCCGACAGAGTCCCCCCGACACCTTAAGTGACCAAAAATAAACTTGCAGTTTTGCTCTTACACTTGCCTACCCACTGGTTCTTTTGTGCCCACTCGGCTGGTCTTAGAAAAAACAAATCAAAAACATTCCAGGAAACAATAAAACTTAAGGGATGGGAAGGGTTTCGGTTTCTTATATAAAGTTAAAACCCCAGTGTCAAGCAGGCAGCCTACATGAGTTTGAAATTAACCAGAATAGTGACAACTGTTGAAGCAAGAAAGTCTTTAAAGTGGATCTCTAAGTTCCTGGTGAATGAAGAGGTAGGACCACAAGGTTGGCAACTGGAGATGTTGTGTAGTGTGTGCACATATGTGTGTTTATGAGTAATCATGCCATTATTCTATATCACAGAATATTTACATATTAAATATAATCAGGTACCTTGGCAGTTATCATTGGTTTGTGTGCTTCATTTGTTGAGAAAGGTTGAAGGTACAATTCAGAATGCTGGAAATATTTATAATGGCAATCCCTCCACATCTTAAAATTAGATGGTATGAACTTTACCAATTCATTAAGTGATGCGCAGTAAAATTTTGCACTGCTCTTTAATGGCAATTTGCATCATAAAGGAAAGAATAGAAGTATGTTAATTGGTTCAAGAATTATTTTTCTAAGTAACTGCACTCATTTCCATTTTGGAATGAGGCTCCAAAACTGAACTCAAGCTCTCTATATGCAGTTATGTCCTAAGTGACCTTGTTAGAATGCATGGTTATAATTATACTGAATAATCAATGGAAAAACAGGAAACTTCAAAGGCTAATGAATAGAATTCTCTATGGTATTTAAGGTTTTAAAAAATTGCTAGCTTTTCATTTATTTTCTTTGTGCTTTTTGCAAAACTAATTCCCACATTTCACCTGCATGAACTCTAACTGGGCATATGATGTTCTGTTGATCATATAGTCTGGTTCCATTAATAACTCTGTTGCTTACAAATTTTTAGATTTCCATTTTCACCCACCACTTATCACTATTTAGTTTTTAAATAACTTTTATGTGATGTAAATTGCTTTTATGCTTCATCAAGACTGACATCCTAAATAAAATAGTATTTTATGATCTTTTATGTAAGAACACTTCATTGACTTTGATCATATCCTCTGCCCTAATCTAATTTATTCCTACCATCTACTCTGATCTACTACTAATCTAACATTAAAAACAAAAAAGTAAGAATTATCAATTTTCATTTATACTTAAAAATCCCTCTGGATTAACTATAATATTTGTCCTATTTTTTAAAAATGCTTGCTAAAAAATGGAGTTCGGAAAATTGTGGTCTTAATAATTATTTTTAAACAAATTATCTCTAACAGCCAGATAGAAAGAATAAGTTCTATTGCTCTATACCATTGCAGGATAAGTATAGTTAACAAAAATATGTTATATAGTTTAAAAATAGCTAGAAGGAGGATATTGAATATCCCTAACATGAATAAATGATAAAAGTTTAAGATGATAGATGTGTGAGTTACCCTTATCTGCTCACTATACGTTGTGTGTATTGAAACATCACTAGTACCCCAGAAATATGTACAATTAATATTTGCCAATAAAATAAAACAAAAACTAACACATGCTTAAAATTTTAAAAAAAATTAAAAACACTCTTCAAATATAATAGTTCATTCAAAATTCTTCAGAATATACCTTTCATTGCTATCAAAATAATAGATTTAAAGGACACTTGCTGGAATTCAAGCTGTTTACTGAATATAAGTACTTTCTTATTTTTTTTTTCTTTTTGAGACAGAGTTTTGCTTTTGTCGCCCAGGCTGCAGTGCAGTGGTGCGATCTTGGCTCACTTCAACCTCCGCCTCCCAGGTTCAAGCAATTCTTCTGCCTCAGCTTCCCAAGTGGCTGGGATCACAGGCGTGTGCCACCACCCAGCTAATTTTTGTATATTTAGTAGAGATGGGGTTTCACCATGTTGGCCAGGCTGGTCTCGAGCTCATGACCTCAGGTGATCCACCCATCTCGGGCTCCCAAAGTGCTGGGATTAGAGGTGTGAGCTACCACACCTGGCTGAATATAAGTACTTTCTTAACAAATCTTAGTTTTTAAATCTGTGCATATGGATGATAGTAGGAAACAAATAATAAAATGTTTTAGTGAATAACGCAGAAAAAACTAAATCCGCAGAACACTTGGCAAATAGCTGTGTTAATATAAAAATTTAGGGGAAAATACTGGAATCAATTAAGAAAATAAAAAGAATATCTATTTACTAGATTACAAGTATCACATAAAAACCCAGAAGCTAAATTAACAGGCTTTATGCTGTGATTTTCGGGGATTTGGTCTCCAGCATTCTCTTGGTTCCTCAGTCCCACCAAGTTTCTGGCATCCTGGGCCCTGCTTCTGTAGCCATTGTGACTTGTGTTTCCGCCCCCTCTCTCCACCTTTCTCAAACTGGTCATTTATTTAAAGTGAACTTGCCTAACCTCTTCCAGGCAATTGTGCTGAGGACAGTGTTAGGATTCACTAACTCCCGTGAGGCATCATTTCTTTGAGAATGTGTTTTCTTCAATTGCCTGGATGTGGGCAGCTTCTCCTCCCCTTACAGTCAGAAATCATGGAGAGACGCCTTTAAACTTCTTGCGATGATAGATAACCACAGAGCAATGCACTTGAGAACTCAGATTTTGAAAATAGAAAACTCTGCGATTGAATCCTCATGTAGTTTTGTAATGTGTCAATTTAGCTACACTGAAATACGTTTTTTATTACTTCCTTTTCTGTATGTTTCTGGCTAACTTGATCGCAGAAAAGACTTGGGAGAAATTCAGAGAGTGAAAGTGAAGGGACAGACATTCTGTAGCTCTCACACTGTGTCACTCATGTGCTTGTTTCCTTACTTTGAGGCAGTGGCCAAGCCTGCAAATGTTCCACCTTCGTTTTATTCCTCTTTTGGCTTCATAAACTCCTATGTCAGGTGTGTGTGTTAAGTCTGGCTTATGCAGAACACTCATACCAATGAGGTTCAGAGGCAGTAACAACTGACCTAGCGTTTAGCCTGTCCTCATTTGCTACAGCTTGTGCTTTTGGGTTCCATTTACTGCTTGCTCTCACTCACCTGACAGCTATCCCTCCTTCCCTGCTGCCTGTGTCCTGTGTTCTTCAAGGTCCAACACCAAATACAAAGACAAAGAGATTTACAGATACCACTTAACCAGCTTGCATATGGTCAAGCCTCTGAAAATACTGCATGAGGCCAAATCTCTACTGATTTATCTATTTCTGGTTCTCTGACTGAACACTGAGTGATATGCTTGATATCACCAATGACTAGCTAAGTGATTTGGGAGTAAGAAGTGATTTATCTTCATTAAATCTGTTTTATTTACTACAAAATAGGAGTTTTGTGTGAAATAAAAATTAATGTATGTACTGCACTTAGCAAGAGATCAAACATTTTATAAACACTTGATCAATAGTAACAATTATCTTTATCCTAACAACCATCATGTTTTTATTCTCTTTTTGCTATTGAACTAAATATAAAACAAAATACAACAACAGAAAAAATAAACAACCAACAAATATGCAAAGAAATTACTACTATTCCCCAATGGCAACTTAATCTTCTTCTTCTTATTTCCTTCCAAGAGCCTGCAAAATAAGAAAACTAAAAAAAAATCTGTTAGATTCAGTATTTATCTCAAGCTCATTACACATAAACAAATTCTCCCTAATAATCAATATGGGAAATATGCTTCTATAGAAAACATTTGAATCATTTAAATAGCATTGGTTTTTGCCTATGTGATTCCTGTTGTAAGAACCTTCTTTGCATTAGTTTGAAAATAGGAACATCTAGAAAATCTACTAGATGGTATTTAATGTTTTTAGTATTTCTTAGTTTCTCAAGTCATGTAAAAAAGCATGTTTTAATGTTTTTAACATGGGATAAAGTTGACTTGGCTCCAGAGACCAATTAATTACATGGGAAAAGATAGAAAAATTAAAAATTGTGAAAATGAAAAATTATTTTTACATTACTATATATAAAAAAATTCATACTTAGGAATATAGGACCTGTACAATGGAGAAAATCATTAGTTGCCTAAAATAGTCAGTTAAATGTCCATATCTTTCTGTGACTCTGGCTTATTAGACACAAAATGGTATATTTATTAAAATATCCTTGAAAGTGTCAAAATATTACAAAAACCTTATAATAAAGGTGATATATTCTGGATATAATTTAATAAAATTTGTAAATATATTATAACCTGTATATTTATATATACACAACAACATATATACAGAGAGAGAGAGAAAGAGCTACAGAGAAGAAATAAGAACACTCAAACATAGCTGATAGAAATGTAAATTGGTATAGCTTTTAAAAAGTTAAGGAAGAAAATGTTTTAGTATATATTAAAACAAATGTGTATTTACATTTGAATTAAGCAATTTCATTTTTTGGAGTTAAGACAAAGACACCTTTCCAACAATATGAAAATGCACCTGCAACAGGTTGTTCATTGTTTTGAATAGCAAGATATTTGGTGAAGATGCATTCATAAACGTAAGAGATTGATTGAACAAACTATTACAATTACACATTGAAAACTTTGGGAGACCAAGGCGGGCTGATCACTGGGTCAGGAGATGGAGATCATTCCTGGCTAATACAGTGAAACCCCGTCTCTACTAAAAATACAAACAATTAGCAGTGGTGGAGGCACCTGTAGTCCCCGCTACTCGGGAGGCTGAGGTAGGAGAATGGCGTGAACTTGGGAAGCAGAGCTTGAAGTGAGCCGAGATCCCGCCACTGCACTACAGCCCGGGCAACAGAGACTCCGTCTCCAAAAAAAAAAAAAAAAAAAAAAAGAAAAGAAAAACTGAGGCAGGTCTGTTCTACCCATAGTGGAGAAACAGTCCTACAATTTTAAGTGAAAGAAGTTGTATAGAGTATATATAGTATGCTATCATATGTGTGAAAAAAGGAGTAATAGGAAATATACATATATTTGCTTATTTTTGCAAAACAAAACCCAGGAATGATAAATCTAAAACTAATGATATTGCCCATATTAGTGGGTTGAATAGTGTCCCCCAAAATTCATGTCTACTGTAAACCTACGAATGTCATCTTATTTGAAAATAAGGTCGGCCGGGCGCGGTGGCTCAAGCCTGTAATCCCAGCACTTTGGGAGGCCTAGACGGGCGGATCACGAGGTCAGGAGATCGAGACCATCCTGGCTAACACGGTGAAACCCCGTCTCTACTAAAAATACAAAAAACTAGCCGGGCGAGGTGGCGGGCGCCTGTAGTCCCAGCTACTCCGGAGGCTGAGGCAGGAGAATGGCGTAAACCCGGGAGGCGGAGCTTGCAGTGAGCTGAGATCTGGCCACTGCACTCCAGCTCGGGAGACAGAGCAAGACTCCGTCTCAAAAAAAAAAAAAAAAAAAAAAAAGAAAATAAGGTCTTTGTACATATAGTCAGGTTAAGATGAATTCATATTGGATTAGAGTAGGACCTAACTCCTTATTTTTCCTGTAACTTTTTAGAGTAGTGATATAGAGTAGTAGCAGAATAGTAGAGTGGAGGTTCTTTTTTTTTTTTTTTTTTTTTTAGTAGAAGACTTAGAGACACAGACACACAGAGGGAAGAAGGCCATGGAAAGACAAAGGCAAAGATTGGAGTTGTACTGTCACAAGCCCAAGAACGCGGAAACCAACACCAGCTAGAAGAAACAAGGAATCTTTTCTGGATTGATGTTTCAAAGGGAGCGCGGCCCTGCTAACACTTTTATTTCAGGCTTCTAGGTTGCAGAACCATGAAAGAAAAAACTTCTTTTGTTTTAAACCACGCTGCTTCTATTGTTTTCTTATGGCAGTCCTGGGCAAATAATATATCTATTCATACACGGAAATGGAACTGGGGAGAAAAAGTGTTAAAGAGTGAGCTTCTCAGACTCCCCTTTTTGGTATAGATTTTACTTTTGGACCCATGTTAATATTTTACATAGTTAATAAAATAAAATTAAGAAGGTTGAGGGAAAAATCTTTAAAATGAAAAACAAACAAACAAATGAACCTAACAGTATTTCTATTCAACCTAATGGAAAAATGCAACCAAACTGAAACATGAAGCAAAAAACGAATCCAAATAAATTGCAAACACATTAGCACAGTATTTTGACTATAATACCTTCAGTGTAAACACAGAAAAAGACTTTCTAAAAGGTTCTGTAACCCAGTTAGCAATATTTTTGTATTGGCATGGATTGATAGTTTTAGAACTGCTTTCAGTGTAATCTAAGACTGACAAATGAGATTATACATTGTGGACAATGGGTTGCACTGTTGGAAAAGGGAGTAACCATATAAAAAGGAGTTGGGGAATAGAACAGATATTCTAGTGTGGAATTTAAATTGGGAATATCAGCTTATGAAATAGTTAAACAGATAGATACCTACATGTATATGTATAGATGTATGAATACATGTATGGGTCTGTGTATATTATAGACATATATTAATATATTATCTATTCTAGTGCTCTCAATATCAATTCTCAGAGACAACTGGAGTTATTCAAGACTTCTTCCATACACTATACGGTCAGTTTCATTTGGGTCTCAAAGTACAAGATCCGTCAGTTGCTATTTACTAAATTTTCCATGGCATATTTCACACATATTTTTACCTGCTTTGAAAGACTTTTTTTGATGTTATGTTTCAAAACTTATGAAAATGAATATTTGTAAGGATAAATGATTATAAAGTATTTAAAAAGTTGATGTAATATCATACAAATTGACAGATCAATCATATTCCATGAAAACATTATAGCTAATTAGAGGACAATATTTCTTAGATTTCTACCCCCAAAAAGTAGTTCATTTTACCCTCCATTTTGAGTGGTGCTGAAAAAAAGTATTAAACAGAGTTCTTAAAATATGCCATAACGAGTAGAAATTATTTTTTTAATTTCCAGTGTTTTCATTTTTCAAAGTAAAATTTATTTAAAATTTATATCAAAAATTAAGATTTATCAGACTATGTCTACTTTGGCACAATAAACATTTTTTGTGATCATTTTGTCTTTCACTGTGAGGCAAATTATTAAGGTGAGTTTTCTTTTCAGCTTGTTACAATTATCCTAGTAGACAGCACAGGATGCTGTCAGAGTCTTAGTTTTGAGGGTTGATATTAAATCACCATTCTTATATTTCTCTTCCTCATTAGATCAATAGTGCAAAAGGTCTAATGTAATGTCAAAGGACTTGCATTCATCGAACTGGAAATATCTTGTGGCTGTTCGTTAGGGTTATCCCCTCCCCCCTTTTAGAAAATATTACTGAGAGATTTTTATTCAACCAATGAATACCTATAGGATATTTTATGAACCAAGTTACAAGGTAGACTGGGAGAAATGTATGAATAGCTAGTAAACAGAACAAAACACAGAAAGTCCAAGATGATGAAACATAAATTCCTGCCTGTGCTAGATTAAAAATTATATAAATATAATATTATTTAAAACACATACACTGTAGATTTGCAGACTCTTATCACCATTTGCCACATATAATGTTTGTATTTAATAGAAACAAAATAATTTGAAATTAACTTTGTAGTCATATTTTATTGATTTTACATTTAATTTTCATTTATTTGCTGGGTGACACTCTGTGTAGTGCTTACAGTCTGAAGCAGTTTCTTTAAATCTGTATTGAAACATTAAAAACAATCTAGTAGGGCTTCCTTACATCATCCTTCAGTTTACCATTTATTTTTGTCAATATGCTAACTTCTCACAAATGCTTTGCCTTGTGTTATAATAGTCCAAAAATTACCCTGTTTCCTTAAAAAGTAGTTTTTTAAAGAATCTACTACATTAATAACTTCACATAACATTTAACATGTAATTAAACAACATATTATGGATTTACTGAGTTACTGAGTTAGGAGATGTTCATTGAAATAATAAACTATATAGTTCATTCAGTTAAAGCTGGTATGTTGTAAAAGGAAGAAACAGATAGACTTATAGTCACTTAAAGTCATATAAACTGCATAATTTATGTAATTTATAATGTTATGTAAATTGAAAATACACACATTAAAAGATGCTTCACAGTATTAATTATTAATAAAATGCAAATTTAAAACCACAATGAGATACTATGACATGCTTGTTTAAATGGCTAATATTAAAAGAGACTATCTGAAGTATTGCAGAGAGTAGGGTGGAACTGGAATTCTGATACTCTGACTACGTGTATGTAAAATGACACAACCACTTTAGGAAAACAGTTCAACAACTTGTTTTGTTTTGTTTACTGAGCATATGTCAGCCACATGATATAGCCATTCTACTCCTAGGTATTTACCCAAAGGAATAAAAAGGAAATATATGTCCATACATCATGTATCAATTATTGTAAGAGATATATGTAATTGTCAAAGCCAACCTAAACGCTTATGAATAAGTGAATAAATAACACATTATAATGTACCCATCAAATGAAATATTAGCAACAAAAATGGGTGAAATGCTGATAAAATCAACACCATGGATGAACCTGAAAATGTTTCTGAATAAGAGAAGCCAAGACCTTCCACTCCCCAAAAAAGAGTATGTATTAGATGATTCCATTTGTACAAAGCTCAAGAAAAGGCAAACTAATTAATATTGATAAAAAGCAGGCAATGATTGTTTGGGGATGGAAGGGTAAGGTAAAATGGATGGGAGGCAGGTATTACCAAGAAGCATGAGGAAATTTTGGGGGATGATGACATGTTCAATATTTTGATTATGGTGAGTATTTGACAGTGTCAAAATTATTACATTTTATCCTTTAAAACTTTGCAGTTGCAAAAGGTTTTACAGAACAGGTGTTATTTTAAAGCATCCTTTAAAATAGTGTGTTTTCATTCTCTGTTGTCATGTGTCCCATGTTGGGCTCCTTGAACCACAACTGTCTCAATACAGACCATGCCTCTCCTTCACTGCCTTATTCCGAGTCTCAGTCACCACAGGCTGCTCTAGTCAAACTCTCCCCTTCATCTTTCTCAGGCATGGGTCAGACATCAATTCCCCAAATCTCCAGCTGCAGGAAACAAGTATTTAAGCTTTTCAAGTGGTACTGCACCCATAGACTTTAAGCAAAAGGCACACATTCTTCACCTTGTTGAATATTAGAATTTAGGTCTTTCTGATTATACCTTTTATGTTAAATATAAGTGAGCTCTCTAACATAATAATTTCTGTAATTTATAATGTTATCTTATGTAAATTGAAAATACACACATTAAGAGATGCTGTACATCATTAATTATTAATAAAATGCAAATTAAAAACCACAATGAGATACTATGACATGCTTGTTTAAATAGCTAATATTAAAAGAGGCTATCTGAAGTATTACAGTATTACAGAGAATAGGGTGGAAATGGAACTCTGATACTCTGAGGATGTGTATGTAAAATGACACACCCACTTTAGAAAAACAGTTCAACAACTTGTTTTGTTTGCTAAGCACATGTTCCTGAGTCAGTATATCAGTTAAAGGGAAACTTCCCTTTAACAGTCTGTTACAGCCTCTCATCCATTCTACCTTACCCTTCCGTCCCCAAACAATCATTGCCTGCTTTTTATCAATACAAATTAGTTTGCCTTTTCTTGAGTTTTGTGTAAATGGAATCCTTACCACCTATTATGGCTGCTTGGAGTTATGTCTTACAAGCTGCTTGGAAATGCAACACTTTTTATTGTTATGTCTCAGATAAAAGTGAGTTAGGAAACTTCCTTTTAACAATCTGTTACAGGTATACTGAGGAAATATTATTCAATATCTACTGTATTTCACATACTGTACCAGTTTCTGTAGAACATAAAGAGGTGATAAACATATACCTCAAATACTTTCAATATATATACCTCAAAACACTCCAAAGGTGTCCTTTATTCTGGATTTTCAGGATTTGGGCCAGTGGAGAGAATAAGAATGAACAGTCCTGGGGGAACTTATGTGAGTAAGAGATGAGTAAAATATTAAGTATGATAACTTTATAAGTAAAATAATTATTTACCACTGGTTATTTTCAATTAGAATAATAATTCAATTTTACAACCTCAGACCTCATGACTTTGGTGTTGCCCAACTATCTATTAGTATGCTTCTGAATACATTTAAATGAACCAATTGAAATATTTATGTGCATATTAAATTATAAAAATATAATAAATCACAGAATTTCATTTACAGTTTATTAGTGAGTAGATTACCTCCTCTGCTTCCTGGCTGCTTTCATATTGATCTGAGATTTAATAGCCAGACAGAAATGATACTTACAGATTGTAATTGCCCGTAATAATGAGTTTTTCTTTTTGTATTCTATGAACGGCATAACAATGTCTTACGATTATTCAAATAATTTGCTATGTCGTGAAAAGCACACAAGTTAGAGATGACAAAACCAAAAAGAAAAAATATTATATCATGAATGTTATGTAATACAATTTTCTTAATTCTTGATCTAACTCTATGAGCATGTTTATGAAATGAGAATATGTAAGTCAAGCCTGAGATGCCAGGTACTTTAAGGGTAAGATTTTTCTGGTAGCAATGGTTAGGTCAGGGAGGCTGTCAATCAGGAGCATGCTGCACAGTAACTGATCTCTGAAGGCTCACACTTTAATGACACAACCAATAGAGTATGTATTGGATATAAGGAAAAAGAAGAAGCCATAAAATTTTGTGTGTATGTGTATGTTTGTGTGTATTCACCTGTATCTGCGTACACACATTCTCTTATTCCCAAACAGTAAGCACTGGTCATTGTTCAGGCTCCTTACTACTTCTTTGCACCACTCAAAAGTGCCATCCCTTGGAATGCAGGCCACATTGTTATTTAAACTAAACTTTCCTTTCACTTTAACCTCACTCAGTCTTTTTTTTTTTTTTTGAGGTGGAGTCTCGCTCTATTGCTCGGGCTGGAGTGTAGTGGCCGGATCTCAGCTCACTGCAAGCTCCGCCTCCCGGGTTCCCGCCATTCTCCTGCCTCAGCCTCCCGAGTAGCTGGGACTACAGGCGCCCGCCATCTCGCCCGGCTAGTTTTTTGTATTTTTCAGTAGAGACGGGGTTTCACCGTGTTAGCCAGGATGGTCTCGATTTGCTGACCTCGTGATCCGCTCGTCTCGGCCTCCCAAACTGCTGGGATTACAGGCTTGAGCCACCGCGCCCGGCCAGTCTTTTTATTTCAAAGAAGTTCATAGAGAAGCAGTAAAATCAAGCATTTAGATTTGGTGGCAGCAAAGAGGTGAGTATGATTAGCATTTTGACCTATGTAAATGACATGTTTGTTATAGCCTACCTAGGAAATTTGCCTCTCATAATAATTATTTAAAATATATCACTAGGGTTGCCATTGCTAAATTAGGCATTGTAACTTCAATTATATTTTAACCAAATAACAAAATGATAAACCAATTTTAAAAAACTATTGACATCTACAGTACTATACAAAATCAATATTTTAAATTGTTTTATAAAATTTTATGATATAGTCAGTTGGCCAGTATGCAATGCAGTGAAGAGATTAAAATAACTATAGAAAATTTACTTGGAGAGGAGGTAGCTATTAAGGCCAAGTGGGTGACAGACCTAGACAAGTATGACAGATCTGGATTTTGTGAGAAGGCTTTGCATTCTGACTCTGAATGCAGGTTTCGAATAGATAGAGAAAATTTATGAAGAGGTAAAAAGAAATCCTACACATCTACCCTGGTGCCAATGAGGAACATGATCCTTTTATTTATCTATTGATATATATATACACACACTCCTTAGATATGTTAGAAAGCATAATAGTGCTTACTTTTTTTCCTTGGGGCTTACAAGTTTCCATTTCTGCTAAGGGCAGGGGAACTTTGTAAAATTAAAGTTAAAAGAAATTAAATTTATTTTCATTTCAAAATTGTCTCCTTGGGGGAAAATGCTCAGTCTTCTAATAATCTTTCTGCTCCTCATTATCGCTGATATGTAGAAGACTCTTTATATGTCCTCATCAAGATGGGACAATGGATCTATGCTCTGATTTGGATCCTCGTGCTGTCCTCTAGCTCATGAATTAATACTCCTTAGCAGTAAGTGTCTTCCTGCCATCTAGGCTGCAAGAAGTGGCCACAGTCAGAGACTTCTGGGCCCTCCTAGTGGATCCATCCCTGACATGACTCTTGCAGATACTGTTGAATCCTGAGTCCTCAAACATGTCCTTCATTCAGTATTTGTCCTAGGCTCTTTCTGATGGTTAATATTGAGTGTCAGCTTTACTGGATTGAAGGATGCAAAGCCTTGTTCCTGGGTGTGTCAGTGAGGGTGTTGCCAAAGGAGATTAACATTTGAGTCAGTGGACTGGGAGAGGCAGACCCACTGTCAATCTGGGTGGGTGCCATCTAATCAGTTGCCAGTATGGTTAGAATAAAGCAGGCAGGAGAAGATGGAGAGCATGGAGAGCAGACTTGCTGAGTCTTCCAGACTTCATCTTTCTCCTTTGTTGCGTGCTTCCTGCCTGATACGGTTTGGCTGTGTCCTCACCCAAATATCATCTTGAATTGTAGCTCCCATAATTCCCTCATGTTGTGGGAGGGGCCCAGTGGGAGATAATTGAATTATGTGTCAGTTTCCCCTATACTGTGCTCGTGGTAGTGAATAAGTCTCACAAAATCTAATGGTTTTATGAGGGGAAAACCCTTCTGCTTGGCTCTCACTCTTTTCTTGTCTGCCACCATGTGAGATGTGCCTTTCACCTTCCACCATGATTGTGAGGTCTCCCCAGCCATGTGGAACTGTAAGTCCATTAAACTTCTTTCTTTTATAAATTGCCCAGTCTAGGTTATGTCTTCATCAGCCCTGTGTAAATGGACTAATACACTACTCTAGAACATTATACTCCAAGTTCTTCAGCTTTTGGACTCTTGTACTCACAACAGTGGTTTGCCAGGGGCTCTCAGGCCATTGACCATAGACTGAAGGTTGCATTGCCGGCTTCCCTACTATTGAGGTTTTGGGAGTCGGACTGACCCACCTCTGACTTCTTTGTTCCTCAACTTGCAGACGGCCTATTATGGGGCTTTACCTTGTGAGTGTGTGAGTCAATTCTCTTTAATAAACTCCTTTTCATTTATACATTTCTCTTATTAGTTCTGTCCCTCTAGAGAACCCTGACTAATACACTCTTTAAGCTGGAGCCTTTGTAATAGAGTCAACACCTACCCTCAGTATAAAATAGAACTACTGGTTCTAAACTATGTCTACGCAACTCTCAAGATTTGATGATTAACCCTATAGGTAGCATTGCCCCCAAATTCTTAAGTCCCTCTCTAAATCTAAACAAACCAAATACTGTTTCTCTTCTAACATTATGTAGGTATATGACTTTCTTCAATGTGGTCCCAATTCTCTAATACAGTCAGTTAGTTGGCACTACAATAATTACTCAATATTTGATATTTTCAAAGGAGAACTTTGTTTTTTATAGTTCTTCTTGGTTTAAATACACTTTCATATACTTTTTTCTATCTGGAATAATTTTAGTTGAGGATAAAGTAGGAAATGGATTTCAAAAATATTTTTATATGAACAAATAAGCAAAAGTCCTCCTAGATCCAATCTTCCTCTTACTATGGGAACATCGTATAGTTTTGTGGCTCTCTATGAAGTTATAACCTAGATGAGGGTTAAAAAACCTCAAATCTGACTGCTTGTGCTCTTGCTCCTTCTCTCTCTCTGCACAAATAGTTAATTTCATAGGGACTGCCACTTTGCCTTGTTGTTCTCTTTCCAAGAGACATTCCCCCTTCCCACTTCTGTAGGATAGACAAAAGTTCTCATTTAGACATGACTAATGGGCTACAGAATAATGTGAATTATGAAAGTACTATATATTAATTAAATATTTTCACAATATTATTTGTATATTAATTGACTTTTTAATTTATTTGGTTATAAAAGATATTGAGTATCTTACCACTAGCACAAAATTCCAGGCTATAAAGCTAAAACAGTAAACCAGAGAGTCTATGTTCTTAGTGAGATTACAATAAGGCAGGAAAGACAAATATAGAATACAAACTTACAAAAAAGTGTTACAAAGATTTTGAAAAAGGGGAAATCTTCAGCGGCATGAAATCTTCAGCAGCATACAACCGAATAGAGCTCACCTTCAGGCCAGGGATGAAAGGGGAAACACCTGGCAACTAGCCAGAAGAGCTTTGACTTCATGTAACAGTTAACAGGGACTGGCTTCATACCGGATGAAGGTATGTGATGCTACTTTAAGAAACTAGTCTGATGGTAGAAGATAAATGCATGGGAGGAGAGTGTGACAAGGATTAATGGTACTGTCAGAGCCCCCAAATCGTTGATGTAGAAATGAATTGCAAAGATAACTTTTTGGGGGAAATGCTATCTATAAGGTTGAAAAATAATAATTACCGAAACTGACATTTATGGCCATGGTGAAATGGCATGATAAAGTGTAATTCAATAAGATACTAAGAAGTATTAAATAATTATGGCAGAAATGGAAAGCAATCTTTCTGCTGTTCTACATCAATCAGGTTTCTGTAATTGTGTCTAGTTTTAGATGCTGACCTTATTTAAGAAAGGGTGAAAAAGGAGATGGTCAGAGAAGAGAAACAAAGATAATTAACCTTCTGGCAAATAGTGATATTAAATGAATTAGATTTGTTTAGCTTAGAGAAAGGAAGGACAAGGGTAATCTGATTATAGAAATGAGTCATACATAGAGTAATTAGGAGGGAAATGCAGTTTTCTATGTCCACACAGGACTAAACAAAAGGAAACTGACTTTAATAAAGCAGTAATTGTATTTCTAGATTTAAAAAAAACACCATTTAGACACTACTACTAATCAGCTACTGTTCTATATTTACCATATTTGTATAGGTTCCCACAGGACTGTCTCTTGAGTCTCCATTAGCATTTGTCTGTGCTGACTGCTCTACTCATGTGGTTAGGGATTTAGAACTGGATGTGCTCGTGGGTGTGTGATTTAAACACATTTGCAACAGTTTCTTAATTTGATTTCATAGATGTGCTCTGACAAGTGATTGAAAACACTGTAACTCTGCTCTTTTAAGTCAATAGCCTCCCCGTAAAGTGTGATTTAAGTTTGGCGGAAAAGAGAAAAAAGATCTGTAAGCTGCTTTGCTAGTTTTTATCTTATTGCAAAAAGTGAAAACTCCTCATAAATATATTCTTAATCAAGAGAGTTTTTAACATATTTTAAAGTAATTTTATAACTCACTTTATGATTTTACCTGTTTTAGTTACATAGAAAAATCTGAAGTTACTAAAAACTTAAAATAGACATTTCTAAGTGACTCTAGAAAGTTCAAGATAACTGATTTTATCATTTTTTACAAATACATAGAAACTTCCTGTGTATCAAAACTTTCTATATCCCCTTTCTATAAACTCCTATAAGCTCCCTGTCCACAAACTATGTATGTAACCTAGGGTCAATGGAAGGAGCTTAAACTCCACCTATGAGAGAGGACTATCAATGTATTTAAGAACATAAGTTAAATCCACCACAGTACTATACATACATATATTTATGAAACATTTTCGTACTGTGCTAAAAAAAGCTATTTCTTGCATGCTCCTTTAACCTTTAAATCTATAAAGATCCAGTGCATTGAACAAGTCATATGTGTCCAGGAGCAACAATCAAAAAGGTTATAGTAGTAAGAACGTGGGAGAAGGTTGAGCTTTGAGTGTGATGTATGATAAACAGTTAGTCTGGAAGAAAATTGCATAGTGCATAGCAGAGGAAGATCAGAAGGTGGAATCACAACTTTGTTTGGAAGACACAGGTCGCTGACACATTTGTTTGGGCTTGCTTGTTTGCTTCTTCTTATTATTTGTTATGATAAGCAGGGATGCCACAATGACATGTGTTTAAGAACTGTAAGTTAGGTAGTCTCAGTGGTAAACTGGTGTGAGCTCAACATTAGGAGTACGTGGGGACGGGCACAGTGACTCACGCCTGTAATCCCAGCACTTTGGGAGGCCGAGGCGGGCGGATCACGAGATCAGGAGATCGAGACCATCCTGGCTAATACGGGAAAACCCCATCTCTACTAAAAAATTCAAAAAATTAGCGGGTCGTGGTGGCGGGTGCCTGTAGTCCCAGCTACTGGGGAGGCTGAGGCAGGAGAATGGTGGGAACCCGGGAGGCAGAGCTCGCAGTGAGCTGAGATTGTGCCCCTGCACTCCAGCCTGGGCGACAGAGCGTGACTATGTCTCAAAAAAAAAAAAAAAAAAAAAAAAAAAGGATTAAAGGGGACATTTTAATGGAGAAGGTGAGAAATACTATCGTCTTACCTATATGGGTCAGCAGGGTATTGCAGATGACAAAGAAACATGGGTTCATGGAGACAGATGCTTTGAAGGTAAAAGTCACTGGCTTAGTTGACTTACTAGATGTGGGAGGTGCCATGTTATAATACCTAAATCAGGGCCCTGTTTTTCTGTTAAGAAATTTTGTCTGAAGGTCAAATGCTTGCAATCATTTACATTATACTTGCTCCTTATTATGAGATAGTACAAACATTTTAACAGAAAGTCGATTTGTATTCATTTGTATTAAATATTACATCTGTTTGCATGGTATCAGTATTTTCCTAACATTTCTAAAAGGTTTAATATTTGTAAAGTACAATATAAGCCCTGTTTTATTGCTCTCATTTAAAAAATAAATTTAAAACTTTGATTGAACATTTTAAAATTTGTTTTTCTCTTTCAAAAATAACCATAAATACATTAACTCTAAGTGAGAAGTTTAAAGAGTTAATCTTTGGTGAATATAATATAAAAGGTGACGGCATGATTTACTATTTTCGTGGCTATTTCTTAGGTATTTTTCAATATATTACTAACTTTTAAATAGTAAAATCAATTATAAATACTGCATTTTCAGTTGACTGCAAAACTTAGCTAATTTTCTTATAAAATTTATATTTTAAAACCATAAATATGAATAAAAATGTGCAAATATTTTTAAATATGCAGTATAATTTAATTGTAATTATATATATTGTATATTCCAACATTTTAATATCTTAGAGACATCATTGTATTATCTAAAAATGCTTCAATTTTTCATTAATCAGGAGCAATATCATGCATATTGGTTTAAGAATGTGTACATAAAGTATTCACTATTTAATAATGTATAGTACAAATTATGTACTGTTTTTATGTTAAATTACCAATTTATTATATAAAAATAACCTTTTAGACTTAAAAATCAGTATCAGTTCATTTATTTATAAATATGATTTAACTGCTACCTGAAAACATTGTTTTTATTTTTGTTATTTGGTTCTTCACGTCATATTTGAGGGCTTTATTTTCATAATTATGCAAGATGATAAATTAGTCTAATTTTACCTCATGTTGTAAGAAAAACTAGCTAAACATTCTCCAACTTTTCCTTGGTAATGTGGGTCTTTGGGCAATAATTCAATCATTTTATTTTTCTGCATGGTACTGTTCTGTGTAACGGATTTTAAATATGTATCAAATCAATCAATTGCTTGAATAAACAAATTCCATTAATGGCTTGAGATTTATGTGAATACCATATGTAGATTATGAGCCTTTCATTGCCAAACCATTTTACTCATGGACCTGTATTTCTAAAATTTGTGAGCACATACTCCAAATATATGTATGATTTGCTTATAGTTTATATACTTATACTGCCATACTGATATGTATGTACATTGCAAAAATCTACAAAAGAGAAATTAAAATTAACAAAATAAAAAATAAAATAATGAACAAACAATAATGCTACATGATTTGATATTTTATATCATCCATTATTTTCACAAAAATTCACAATAAAATAAATTCTGATACTTATTACTCTCAATGAAACAATCACTGACACTTAGTGCTTATTTCTTAACAATTTTGCTAATGATGATGGGTAAATAGTATTATTAACAAGCATCTCAAGGCATAGCACACACTCTCATGACATTAAATACATGTTTCCAATTAGTTTCACTTTGTTTCCATTTTTGTCATCATCCCCTGAAAAATCTTAAATTGGCATTTGTTTTATCCTGTAGTTCTTGACAAAGTTAATGTGCTCTAACTAAGAATGTTTCTGCTCCTCCATTGCTTGTTTGCTTGTGTTTATGCTGTGACCAATATTGTCAACTAATGGTTCTTTGCAGGGATATTTTGAAGCTGGTTGTTCATGTTATAAAACTTACTTTTGTTAAAATAAAATAATACTATTTAGAAATTCACTAAACCTGAAACAAGAATGTTGCATGCATGATAACTTGTTAGGGGAAAAAGAAAGTAAGACTGTCACTTCTCTTTTTTTAGAGGATATTTACACAATGTAGGACCACCCTCCATCTGTCTTAAGATGAAGTGAGAAGATCAGTATTTATCCATATATTAAATATTATAAAAAAACTTTTCTCTACCTTTAAATATTATTCATTGTAAGGTTTTCTTCTTATACCCCAGTGGATCATCTTGATACTACACTTCACTTTGGAGACAACTAATTTGAGGAATACACAGGACAACTGTGCCCCAGCAAGCCAGAGGTATAGGAATGGTGTCTGGAGTCTTCCAAACCATCTCAGGAGTATAGCTAGTAAATCAGATTTTGGTAGTTAGGAAGTTGTCTGACTCCAGATTTTCAATGGATGTAGAATAGTTAGTATGTTCTACCTCTACCTATGAATAGAACATGACAAAGTAGTTCCAGACTTTTGCACATCAAATTGTCCAATAATTGATGATATTATATCACTAAAATAAGCAACTAATTTTGTCAGTTTCCTTTGAAAAGAAGACTATGCACAACATGGTAAATATTATTTCAGCTTAGTTTAGCTTAAGTATCTGGACAACTCAGAAAGCTTTCCGTGCATGCATGGACTATTAATTTATTCAACAAATATTTGATAAATATCTGGCACTCTTCTAATATTAGAACAGTGGGGAAAAAAGGAAAACTCACCTCGATCTAGGAGAGTGCTCAGTTACAAAGGAAAAAAGGTCAAGTAACAGAGAGAAAAGACCAGTGTTATTTTCTGCACGGTGACCAGTGATAGCTTCTTGAATAAGATGATAGTTGAAGAGACCAGAAAGGAAGAGAGGAAGCAAGACAAGCAGGAGGGTGTACTAGTAAGGCCTATAAATAAAGACTATGGCACTTGCAATACTGTAGTTGAGACGATGGTGGCTTATAGCAAGCCAATAAGTGAAGGGCATGAAAATTGATTAGATTCTAACTATATTTTGAAAGTAAGACAGTAGTTATTAGGATATGCATTCCGGACCCAGACTACTTTGACTTAAATCCCAAAATTGCCTGTTTCTTGCTACATAGCAGCGTACCACTTAAACTTTTTATGATACCTTACCTGTGTAAAACAGGTTACTGTGTTACCTATCTTAGCTAGTTGTGAACATTTCTTTCTGTATGTGTGTGTGTACTAGCTAGAACACTATCTGACACATAGTAAACACTGTTAGCTTTTGCAATTACTTTGGGAGGAGAGAAAAAGAGATGAGTCCAGGAAGACCTCAAGGTTTTGGTGTAACCAATATAGGAAGAGTGGGATTGTTTTTTACTGAAATGGGGCCAACTGAAAAAGAAGTAAGTTCAGGGCTGATTGAAAATCAAAGTGAAGATTCAAACATCTAACTCTGTGATGACTCAGAGGCATAAACATGAATGCTTTATATAGGAATATCTCAGGTGAGAGATTCAGCCTGAGGCAAAAAAGTGAAGTTTTAAACATTTATATGATTTTTAAGGCTATGAAAATGGAAAGGATCACCAAAAAAGTCATTATAAGTGAGCAAAGATAACTCAAGACTCAGCTCTGGACATGAAAACTTTAGAAGAAGATTCAGCAAGAGTGACTGAAAGGTGAAATGAGAGAAAAATTATTAAGACACGGGTCTTGGTTACCAAAAAGTAAAACCTGTTTCTGTATGAGTGAGTGATCATCTGTACCAATTGCTTCATATAACTCAAGTAAGATAAAAGCAAAAAACAAAAAAAAATCTAGTAGATTTAACAAACAAATCTCATTGGAAGCTTTAACTGTAATTGTTGTATTATCAGATGTGGTGTAGTTCAAGGGAGAATGGAAGAAGAAAAATTGGATTCAACCAATACAGACAACTCAGGAGAGTTTTACTCCAAAGTGCGGAGAACAATGTTGTTGGTGATAGCAGAGAGATTGTGCAGCCAAAAATATTTTAAAATTCATTCTGCACTGAGTTATTTAATAATTGAAAGTACAAAAGTATATACAACAAAATCATTTGAGAGAGGTTAATTTAATTGTACAAGTTTAGAATTTGGTCTTTGGCCTTAGATAGTTACAAGACAAACTAAACCAGGTGGAAAACCAGCTAGTAGAATTGCAGACATAGGTAGATAGCGCATGAAAATGTATTGTATTTTACTTCTGATTCATTGTCCTTTTCAAGTTTATGAAGATAATGTTTTAGAAAGAAGACTAAGGTATGATATAGTCCTTGAGATTAGAACTCTAGAGTAAATATACCAGGTACATTGAGTAGGATCTTTGAACAGAAGGTAAATGGAGGCTGCTAGTCATGAGTTAAAAGTAAGATCAGTCAGTGTGGGGGTGTGTGTTTTTCTTCAACTACTTTGAGTTGCTCAGAGGCAGGCATGAAACAGGTAGAGAGCTTGACTTAATTAAAATTGGGTCTTTTTCAAGGTGGCAAAATGCAGAAGGAAAAGGGACAAGGGGATTCCAAATACACTAAACAGGATGATTATAATGATAGCTTATAGAAACCAAAGCAGGTAATGAGAAGAATAAAGACATAATGGAGGTGACAAACAGCAGTAAGTCAACGGGTTGAAGGAAGTTCAGGTAGGAAAAAAGAATGTTCTTGGAATTCTCAAGTATTAAAGAATTTGGAAAGATAAGAAATGGTGGCTGGAGAGTGTGAAGGTTCGAGTTGATATTAAGGAAGAAATGTAGTTGCTGGAAACAACAAAAACTAGGGCATGAACAGAGTCAGTAACTGAAGGACCAGATCACTGGAAGTGAAGAAGTTTCAGAACTCTAAGGTTAGGGGACTAAAATGACCTTTCATATCAATGCAAATCATCAAAATTTTAGCAGAAATTCTATAGGGGAGATAGTCTAACAAGGGGTACATCTTTATACAGCAAACATCTGGGAAATAAAGTCAGAGTCATTCTATTGGGTTATTATCTCCTAATTCAACAAGATAATGAGCAGAGATTTTTTATTTGGCATCAGAAAAATTCAAGATGCTAAAGGTTATCTATGGGACACACAGTTTAAGTGGCTAAGGCAAAACATTCCATCAGAGAGACATTAGTGGAGAATATAAACGAAAAATTCCTGTAAATGGTTACTTTATTAACAATAATACCTAATTATTTTTCTTCTATATAGCAGTTGACAGTTTTTAGAGCATTTTATTTGACCCTGACAACATCTGTGTGAAGAATTTGGAGACAGTGTTATGCTTCTGGGGAAAAATATGAGGGCTTGAGATATTAACCAGTCCTCACTGATGACCACTAAATAAATGGCAAGCCCAAAAATATTGTATGGTTTTGCTGAGTAAATGTGTTGCTCTTTGCTCTGAAACATTTTCCTATTTTTTTTTTCAATATTTACTTCTATTTTATAGCACGTTTACTACAGGTGAGTAGAGTTTTGTTTAAATAAACCAAAATAGGATATTAGAAACACCTATCACATTCAAAGCAATGACAAGATTCTGTTCATTTCATGAAAATTCCATTCAAAAGCAGAATAAATTTTGCCACATATACATGGAAAATATATACATATGTGAAAAATACATATATATGTAAAATAGATCTGGAGCCTCGAGTGAGGGGGATATCTATGAAGTAAAAATATTTTTGAAATTTTCTATTATTCAGAAAGCTCAGATAGCAGATGATTTTTAAAACTATAGGACCTTTATTACAGTATTATATGACATAGAAAAATATACTACAGAAGAAAATTATTAAATACTTCAAAACATTTTTTTCTTCCTTTTTTATCTTGTTTTATTTTATTATTATTATACTTTAAGTTCTAGGGTACATGTGCATAATGTGCAGGTTTGTTACATATGTATACTTGTGCCATGTTGGTGTGCTGCACCCATCAACTCATCAGCACCCATCGACTCGTCATTTACATCATGTAAAACTCCCAATGCAATCCCTCCCCCCACTCCCCATGATAGGCCCCGGTGTGTGATGTTCCCCTTCCCGAGTCCAAGTGATCTCATTGTTCAGTTCCCACCTATGAGTGAGAACATGCGGTGTTTGGTTTTCTGTTCTTGCGATAGTTTGCTGAGAATGATGGTTTCCAGCTGCATCCATGTCCCTACAAAGGACACGAACTCATCCTTTTTTATGGCTGCATAGTATTCCATGGTGTATATGTGTCACATTTTCTTAATCCAGTCTGTCACTGATGGACATTTGGGTTGATTCCAAGTCTTTGCTATTGTGAATAGTGCGGCAATAAACATATGTGTGCATGTGTCTTTATAGCAGCATGATTTATAATCCTTTGGGTATATACCCAGTAATGGGATGGCTGGGTCATATGGTACTTCTAGTTCTAGATCCTTGAGGAATTGCCATACTGTTTTCCATAATGGTTGAACTAGTTGACAATCCCACCAACAGTGTAAAAGTATTCCTATTTCTCCACATCCTCTCCAGCACCTGTTGTTTCCTGACTTTTTAATGATTGCCATTCTAACTGGTGTGGGATGGTATCTCATTGTGGTTTTGATTTGCATTTCTCTGATGGCCAGTGATGATAAGCATTTTTTTTATGTGTCTGTTGGCTGTATGAATGAATGTGTCTGTTGGCAGTCTTCTCTTGAGAAATGTCTTAGAGACTTAAATGTTGGACCTAATACCATAAAAACCCTAGAAGAAAACCTAGGTAATACCATTCAGGACATAGGCATGGGCAAGGACTTCATGTCTAAGACACCAAAAGCAACGGCAACAAAAGCCAAAATTGACAAATGGGATCTAATTAAACTAAAGAGCTTCTGCACAGCAAAAGAAACTACCATCATAGTGAACAGGCAACCTACAGAATGGGAGAAAATTTTTGCAATCTACTCATCTGACAAAGGGCCAATATCCAGAACCAACAAAGAACTCAAACAAATTTACAAGAGAAAAACAAACAACCCCCTGAAAAAGTGGGCAAAGGATATGAACAGACATTTCTCAAAAGAAGACATTCATACTTCAAAACATTTTTAACTGTTTGCCTCAGAAAAAAATATTTTCAAGTTCATCCTCTTCCAACATGCTTAAATATTTCTACTATTTACTTAATTCCCATCAGCGTAACTTTGGCACTTTCTATCACATGGTCAACTTACTGATTCTATTGAAACCTCAGATTCCTTATCTGTAAAACAGAGATAACAGTGAAACTCCCCAGGGCTGTGATGAAAAGTGAAGGAGGGAACACATGAAATGTTCTGAGCACTATGCCTTTGCCATGGTAAGCACTTGATCAATGGTAGTTGCTGTTGTTATACTTACTAGATTTTTATAATGTATTCCCCTTTCAAAATTACAAAATAAATAATATTCTGATATTGGAACTCTTTTTTAATGATCAAAGCACATGCCTGAGTATCAAATAGTCCTCCGTGATTTACAACTATTTACCTGTCTCTTGGGCAGGTAATTTGAAATCATACTCTAGAATTGTTTTTAAATGCTTGCTCTAGTGTATTTAACATATATAGTTTATTTTATCCTCTTTGTATTGCAAATGCATTTTCTCTTTAAAATTAACTTCAGGCTTCCTCTTCTTTCTTTTGGGTAGAATGAAATAAAGATAAAAGTAAGTTCTGAAATAATGCATGTTGTCCCTGTATGTACTCAAGTTATAAAGAAAATTATAAACATAGAGAACATAAAAAAGGCAAAATGAGATGGTGAAAATAAATTCTAACATAGCAAAAACTCAATACATATAAATATGAATATATTTCCTCGGTGACAAAAAAATTGGAACTTTCTATTTTTCTTTTGGGTTTTCTCAGAAGCAGACCATGAGAAATGGATTTGAGTACATGTAATTGATTTGGTGTCTGCATGAATACAAGTAGGAAAGTATGAAATGAAAAAGAAGCCAATAAAAAGATGCATTCAATTGCTCTTATAGATGTCAAGTTAATTCTAAAGGAAATCGTTGGGAAACAATGCAAAACATACATATCAGAATTTGCACCTAAAAGGCTGAGGGAGCTGGAATACACATACATCCACTTTGCAAAGTCAGTCACTGAGGATTTCCTTGAAGTTGGGTTTGGAGAGGCGGGTACTTCATTCCCTGTATCCAGCAAGGAAATTTAGTTTTTATCTATATATTAGAGTGGTAGTTCAATGTCTTCTGATGCTGAATTTGCTGCATTAGCTATCGTGTGTGTGTGTGGTGCGTGTGTGTGTGTGTGTGTATGTGTGTGTGTCTAAAAGGGTGTAGTTACATATCATTCACAGTAGAGACAAACAACACACCCAGAAGATAATATAACCAAAATTTAAAAATTAAAGATGGAATATACACAGAAAAAAAATTACCAAGCAGTAAATAATAGCTAAACAGCAAGAAAGCAAACAAAACACTAGTATAAAGAGTATTAAAATATCTCGAACTGAAAATTCAATATGCCAGATTTTAAAAACATTCCAAATTTCGTGTATCTAACACTATAGTTTCAAAATACGTAACGAAAGATGAAAATACAGGAATTATTGGCTAATCCACCGTCTTATTGGGTGGTTTTAGCACACCTTATACAGTGATTGACAGAAAAAGTAGACAAATTTAGTGAAACTATAGAAAAAGTGAAGGCACTATAAACAAAATTCAACTAATAACCACTATAACTATATAGATACCAATACACATTATATTTATACATCACTACATTTATATATATATATACCTATCTGCCTATATCTCAAGTTAAAATTTTTATTCTCAAAAAACATTCAATTAAATTACTGTATTAAAAAACAGATAAAATTGATTCAAGGGTAAGAATGTTGCCTTTTTTGGGGAGTTTAAAGAGTTCTGAAAAAAATGTAAACACTGACAATGGATATAAATAGAATAATAATGGAATAAATAGAATAATAATGGAAAGAAGCCAATAAATAGATACATTTAATTGTTCTTATAGATGTCAAGTAAATTCTAAAGGAAATCTTTGGGAAATTATGCAAAACATACACAGAATGTATGTATATACAATGGATATAAATAATATATAAAACAATGGATATAAATAATACGTAAAACAACAAAGAATAAAAATTAACAGAGCAAGTCTTTGCAGCATTAAATTGTCAAAATTAGAGTTAACAGAAACTGTTTCATACACTTTTTAATAGTGGATAAGACTTTTGAATCAACGAAAACCCATATGATGTTTGAACCCAAGTTATCATATCTGAGTCTCATCCCAAACAGTTAACAGTTTATGTCAAATGAAATTACAGGCAAAAATATTATATGAGACATTGGTCTGGAAGACAATGGATCTGATTCAATCTGGCAGTTACCGGGATTTTATCAGCAGAATTGTCTCTTGATCTGGAAAAGAAAACATATTCTCGTTTTACTCATTAGCCTCTCTGGAATGGTTTCATCGGCATGATTATGCAAACCTGGTCCGGATCCAAATGATAGAAGGCACTGGACTGTGGTTCAAGAAATAGATGGTCTCAGATTTTGCCAATGTTGTAGGCTAAAGACTTTTGATACTAGGACCATGTCATTATTAATATATATGTAATTTTTGAAGAAAATTTTTATTCTGGGGTAACAAGATGTTTCTAAGCAGATTAAATACAAAATGAGTGAGAACCTGAAGGAAACGAAAGTAGAGCAAGCAACATATAAAGCAAGTAATTAGTCAGGCACAGTGACTCACGCCTGTAATCCCAGCACTTTGGGAGGCCGAGGCGGGCGGATCACGAGGTCAGGAGATCGAGACCATCCTGGCTAACACGGTGAAACCCCGTCTCTACTAAAAATACAAAAAATAAGCTGGGCGTGGTGGTGGTGCCTGCAGTCCCAGCTACTCGGGAGGCTGAGGCAGGAGAATGGCGGGAACCCGGGAGGCAGAGCTTGCAGTGAGCCGAGATCGTGCCACTGCACTCCAGCCTGGGCAACAGAGAGAGACTCCTTCTCAAAAAATAATAATAATAAAAATAAATAAAGCAAGTAATTTGTATTGATAAAAATATCAATGGGCTTTACTATCATTACTCAGCCAAAAATTAGTTTAATGTATTTTTAATAAAATCAAAGTAAAGATTTTTTTTTTTTTTTTTTTTTTTTTTTTTTTTTTTTTTTTTTTTT